>NC_092633.1:77883143-78019840 GCF_039555335.1 Amphiura filiformis
GAAAGAACTTAAAAGAACAGCGCGATCAAGAAAGAGAAATTAGAGCAGCTGAACGCGCGCAGGAAAAAGAACAGCGCGATCATGAAAATGAACAGGCAAGCATGGCGCATGAAAGAGAACAAACCGCAGCACGCATGGCGTATGAAAAGAACAAGATGAAGCACGAAGGAACATGAAAAGGAAATGTTTGAAAAACGTTCTAAACATGAAATAGAAATGAGAGATGCCCAAATTGAAGAATCAAAACGCGCTGATGCGTCTAGACTCACTGAACTTGAACAGGAAGAAAAAACTTATGCTGTACAAGCACACATTGCAGATGCTACTTTAAAAGCAACCGAAATTGAAAGTGCTGCTAAACAAGAAGAACTAAACACCAAAAGTTCAAAATTAAAGAAGTACAAACCTTTAAAACTTCCTAAGTATGACGAGACAAAAGATGACATGGATGCTTATATCAATAGATTTGAAAGGTATGCTAAAGCACAAACATGGGATGAAGCAGATTGGGCCCTGAATTTGGGAACATCGTTATCTGGAAAAGGGTTGCAAGTTTATGATTCACTTACTCCAAAAGATGCCGATGATTATGAAACTTTGAAGAAAGCACTTTTGCGGCGTTATAATCACACTGAAGAAGGGTTCCGTGATAAATTTAAAAACTCCAAACCAGAAACAAGTGAAAGTGCGGAACAATATGTCACTCGCATTTGTAGATACCTCCAAAGATGGATTGAATTAGCAGGACAGTTAATTCTATCAATGATATGATTGATTTATTTGTCAGGGATCAATTTTTACATAGTTGTCCAAAAAGAATGGCTAGTCATATCATAGAATGTGAACCAAAGACTACCGAAAAATTAGCAAAGATTGCTGATCAATACATTAGAGCACATGGAGGCTGGTTTGAAAACAAAGGGTTTGAGAACAAAGGAAAAGGTAACAATAAGGAACAACAGACAGCATCAGATCATAATACAGGTTTGATTAAAATTGCTGGTCAATCTCAACGTGTGAGTAAATTTTCTGGTCAAACCAACAGGCCAAACTTTGGTAACAATAGCAGAACAGGTACAACTCCGATCACGTGTTTCATATGTGGCAGAAAAGGTCATAAGGCAAATGATTGCTATAAAAGGGCACGCTTGCTTTTGTTTTAATAGATAGTGTGGAAGCGCAGCAAAACTACATTGAGCACACTCAAAATACAGGTGACCATAGAAACGTTGGTGGTCAAAGTCAGCCAAATTCTTATCAATCCAATAGTCAACCGTCATTTGCAGCTGCGATGTACAGTAATCAACAGCAATTGAATGATACTATAGTCAGGGTTACCATAGTCTGAGTTCAAACAATGGCATTGACAGATCTACTCAGTTTAATGGAAACAACAGCAGACCTAGAAGTACATGGCAACATAATAACACAGAACATGGACCAAAGCATATAACGCTAGGACTATTATGTTCAGAACCTGATGGACATGGAGAAAGAGAACTCAAGCCATTGAAGGAAGGTAAAGCAAATGGTAAGACAGTCCAAGTATACCGTGATACAGGATGCGATGGTATAGTGATACGCAAAAGTTTAGTCAAGCCACATCAATATATAGGTCAAACAGATACATGTTCTCTAGTAGTATAAAAAGGGGTGTGCTGGGACACCCTTGTATTTCCCCTGTAAAATCAAAAAAAACTCTTAACACAAAAAATACACACAAAACTTTTAATACCCTGTATCTCCCCTATAAAATTTTACCCTAAGCTTCCCTGTATTCTTCCCTGTAAATTGTTCAAAAATAACAACACAGGATTACACAGAAAAACAATTTACACAGGATTACACAGAAAAACAATTTACACAGGATTACACAGAAAAACAATTTACACAGGATTACACAGAAAAACAATTTACACAGGATTACACAGAAAAACAATTTACACAGGATTACACAGAAAAATAATTTACACAGGATTACACAGAAAAACAATTTACACAGGATTACACAGAAAAATAATTTACACAGGATTACACAGAAAACAATTTACACAGGATTACACAGAAAAACAATTTACACAGGATTACACAGAAAAACAATTTACACAGGATTACACAGAAAACAATTTACACAGGATTACACAGAAAAACAATACACAGGATTACACAGAAAAACAATTTACACAGGATTACACAGAAAAACAATTTACACAGGATTACACAGAAAAACATCCTTGTATTTTTAATTCACCCCAATCCAAATTACACGGAAAAATTTCCCTGCATTTCAACTTATCAAAAAAAAATGCAGGGAAAAAATCCCCTGCATTTTTTTAACCTCTTCATCAAAATCAAAAATTTTTGATTTTTACTTTTAATATATTATTTCACAAAATTATCCACAAGACCAAATTTGTCTTGATAATTTTTTAACATAGTCATATCTTTTTTTTCAATCGGTGGTTCATTCGTAACAAACTCAAGAGTCTTTTTCAAAACCTCGAACTCCTCTGTCCTTTCAGGAAAAATCCAAGGTGGTCTTAAACACAATCTCATCCTGTATCTATCCTTATACCACTTAATGTAACACATCAAAAGGTTGATTGCCTGAATTCTTACTTTGTTTCCGTTGTAACCGCTGACAGCAACAAACAGGTTTCGAGACTAGTACCATTCCACATATAAAAATCTCCTTTGGACGAGTCTTCCAGTTTTTGGAATATTTCATCATCAGCGAGCTCAAAATAAATCGAATCTGCCATCTTTTATTCAAATAAAAGATGATCGTAGCATTTTGGATTTTTACTAGTGCTCTTTTGGATTCTCCCGAGCGAAGAATTAGGATGGAAGCTAAACGCATGACAGAAATTTTAAAAGCCTACAACGATGCTAAAAAGACAGAATGAGTAGGTCGTGCAGAAATAAAAAAACCTCTTGTGATTAATAATCACAAGAGGTTTTTTGTTGTAGTTTACCACACCCAGTTTAAAATGGTTGTAATCAAGTAGGTTACTACAAATGCGGTGTATCCAGTAACTAAAGGATCCCGTCCAGCACAAAATTCCCACGGTTCTCTAGGTGCGTAGTCTTTGTATCTACCTTCAGCTTTTACTAATCCGTTTTTGTACCAACACGTCATGTACGTGGGATAATTATCATCAAACACCATCTCAGCCTTCATTTTTGTTTTTTCTCGTCATAGTACCATCTCCAAACGCCGCATGGTTTTTTTTTCATCATCCCACATTTCTTTCCGATACTCTCCGTACGCTTTCAGGTTCTCAACCCAGTTGTCATCCGTTAGATTTGGAAGATCCATTTTATTTAAACGTGGTTATTTGTACAAAACGAACTTAAATTCTATCTTAGGCAGAATGAGTACAAAAAATAAAAAACCTCTTGTGATTAATAATCACAAGAGGTTTTTTTTTTTTGCCATAGTTTACTCCATCCAATTAAAAACGGTTGTAGCTAAAAAAGTTGACGCGAATGCGGCGCATCCAACGATCCAGGGATCCCAAGGTTTTGGTTTGCCGTACAATGTACCATTCAAAACTCCGCTGTCTTCGATCGTGCATTCTCTATCTAATAATCCGTTTTTATTAAAACTTGTATAATACTTGGGATTATTACCTTCAAACACCATCTCAGCCTTCATTCTGCGTTTATCTTCGTCATGATACCATCTCCAAACGCCGTGTGGAATTCCTTTATCATCCCACATTTCGTCCCGATACTTTCCAAATTCTTTTAAATTTTCGATCCAGTTTTTACTCATTAAATTTGGAATTTTCCAAATTTCTGCCCATTCGTCAGCGGTTGACATTTCATCATCAGAACCCATTTTATTTATACAAAACAAGTTTGATTTCTAATTTTTTATTTTCTACGGATTCAATGTACTTCGGAGACTCTCCAAAGCTTCTTTTTTTCCTCTTTCCAGTCCAGCCTGTTCCGCCTCTGTACGAATTTCACGTTCTCTATCAGCCGTAAGTTCAATTAGATCCGCTCTGGTTCTGTGCTTGATTCCAGCCTTGTGACCTCTGTAGTTTTCCAACTCTCGCCGAATGTGGTGGAAGTCTTCGTTGCTGACCCGTCCGTCTTCGAGGGCTTTGGACACCAGATTATTTACCGTATTCAAACTGGACTCAGCCGTTCGTTTTACGCTTTCGTGCTTTTCCAATTTTTTCATGGTAGCCTTTCCAAGAGCTACGCATGCCGCGCTAACTAGACCACCAGCGATGGCGATTCCACCGAGTGGAATGCTCACGATCGCGCCAATTCCACTGGCCAGCGTCCCCACAGCCCCTGTTCCAGATCCGACCGCGATGAGCCCGGAAACTTGAGCCGTGTTGTAGAATATGTTCCACGCTGCCTTGTATTTTCTCCTCAATTTCTCCCTCTCGTTAACCTCGTTGTCCAAGAAATTCCTAATCTCTTCGATATTTTTTAGTCGGAATTCAACTTCTTGATCTTCGCTTTTCTGAGGAAGATCGGGATAAAGTGGCGGTGCGTTAGGTTTCTTCATGCTTATTTATTTATATCACGTTAGTCCAGCAAAACTTCGTGCTCCGTAAAATTCGAGATGTGATTTTCAACAAAATGCTGTATGATTTCTTGCTTGGTTAAATTTTTTTCGTAGAAGCTAAGTATTCCCAGTTGCTCAAAATTCATGTTGATTCCAAGGAGACTTACCAGGGCTTGAGTTTTGTAGACATTTGCTGAAACCCCGTTGATCCAAAAGCAAAGCTTATTTTCAACGTACTCGATCGAGACATTATGCATAATCGTAGTGTCCGTTTGAACGGATGTGGAAAAGAGGGTTTGCCGCGCGTTATTTAGCACTTTGAACGATATCGAGTCGTCGGTCCAAGTAATATTTAGGTACATGAAGAAATTCTGATTAGACTGAAACGTCAAAGAACAAGCGTTCGCTGGGGCGTTCAGAGGGTTCACTCCCGATTTTACCGAAAAAGAGAGGTTCCAAGGCTGAACAATAAAATGTGGGTTGTTGAAGAAAATTTCTAAAGGTCTAGTGAGTCGCATGGGGGTCAAATCTTTTCCGGGATTCGGCAAATTCGTAAACCCAGCAGTGATGCCAATTTGCATAGGCCTAGCGTTGAAAGTGTTGTTCATTCCGTTTTAATTTCGATCAACTTGTCTCTCTCCAAGTCGATGTTTTTTTTGGCTCGGATGGAAACATAGTGCGTTCCGTCTTCGTTCATCCATACCATGAATCTCCCCCAAACATGCAAGCTGGTATCGTGCTCGTGTCCAATTTGCCGGTCTACGTACTCTTTCGTCACAGCGTCCTCGTTGTCCGTGGGAGTTCCGAGACCCGTGACTCTATTGCCGCTCATAGCGAGTTCGCCGGTCATCGAGTCGCCATCCTTCGAAACTTTTCTGTCGTTTAACCATGAGGTTAGGCTGGTCACGGAACCCATAGTAGCTGCATCTTGAGGGTCGGTTGGATTCATCAACCCAGTTATTTTTTTTCCTCCCATGTTAATCCTTCCGGTCATTCGCGCTCCAGTTTTTTTGACGTACGCGGAAAGATCTACATCTTTGCCAGCTATTGACGTTGATTTTTTTTTGATCGTTGGTCCCCGGATAGACATTCTTTCTTTTATTTTATTGGATTTCAAATTCCAAATCCAGCGGTTGATCGTGATTATCGAGCTTTCTCGAAGAATTTTTCCATTCTACTTTGAAGTTGAAGTCGAGCTCGTGGATGGTTCCGTTTTGCAGTTTTTTGAAACTCGGCTTTTCGTAGGTCGAAACGAAGTATTCCCCGAACGCGGCGTTTGTGAGATCGAAGGACCCAAGAACCTGTCCTCCCTGCAGAACGTCGTCGTTGTTTTTGAGATTGTCCGTGGTTGACAGCTGATTCAGGTATACGAGAATTCTTCGAGGTAAAAATTCTATCGCCCGATCTCCCGTGTATTCACCATCTGCTAGCCACCCTTCGTCGTCCAATCCGAACATTTCTCGAACGCGGTCCGGAAACCAAATCTGATACTGCTCGTGAATTCTCATGTTGAGTTTTCCATCGCGGTCGTCGACTTCGAATTCGAAACCGTCGATTTGACTCGTGAATTCTTTCGCGAGCAGGTCAAAATCATACAGCCCCGGGCTTATTTTTATCGCTTCTTCAGGCCCCTGCCCTCCTTGAGTGTACCTCCATTCGAGTTCTTCTTCGACGTTGAACCAACCTACTCGACCCGAGATCCTTTTGATTCCAATTTTTAAGTTCTCGCCGTTATTGTCTATACTTTGCAACGGGCGATAAGGTTTTCCTTTGCCGGTGCCGGTAATTGTAACAAACATTTTTCTTTTATCTTTCAATAAAATGAGAACCGGAGGAGTATTCGAACCGACGCACGGTTTCAGTCTCGTGAATCAAGAAATTCAAGTCAACAAAAAAGGAAAATTTTACGTAAGATTTCCTAGTTTGTGGCAAAAATACAAACTTCCGAGAGTCACGGAAAAAGAGGTGTACGATGACTGGCTCTCCAACCAGATGCAATTTTGGCAAAACCAGCTGAACTTCGCGGTCTGGTGCGCCACGTCAGGATGCGGGGTGTCCAAAGAACTTCTCAGTCACAAAGATCCGATGATTCGATCCGTGTTCAGATTTCACGCATATTATCAGATCAGAAGAATCTTGTCGGAAATGTCCTGTCCACTACCCTCGGAGGAATCCTCCAATCCTCTGAATAACGGGATCGACACCCACGCTTACGAAAGAATTTGCAACGAATTTGGAGTGTCCACGAGAGCTAACTGGAGACAAAAGTTCGATCTTTCCAACGGAATGGGTAGTTACTTCTTCAACAAACAATTTTACGACTGGAAATTCGTGACCACCAAAAATGGTCGAAGCTTACCAACGGAGGAAACTACAGTCAGTCGATGGACTGGAAAGTTCACTTTGATGCGGACAGCTTTGGAGGTGTGGACAATCAGACTGACAAGATTCTATACATTGAACAGCTGTTCGATCACGATCCGGATATAACCGACAGATCCATTCGGAAAGGAGATGCCATGGCTGCTATCGGCAGTTTTGTGGCAGACACTTGGAACGAGGGTTTCACACGTGCGGGAGTTTCGAGAATCAACGACTCCATCAGGACGTACACGTGGGCAATTCTCGGATCCCAAGCTCAAGCCAGATCCAGCATCCTGCGTTCCGGCAAGGCGTTCGACGCTCAGAAACAATTTCTAGCAAACGTCGAGGATGCGATCAACTCGGTCGTGGATCTTCCGGACTCGATCGACAGATACCAGAGAACTCTTCAGTACGCTCAAAGCAAATTGGATTTTGTCGTGAGTCATGGACTTTGCTTGCTTCCGAGCAATATGGAAATCCTCGTGGGATCCGTGAACGGATACAACAATTTTATTCAAATCGCCACGGATGACATGCAGATAGGACTAAACTTAAGCGTAAACACAGACTTTCGACCGAATGTTGGAGACAGTGCTCCTGAGGAGAGTCAGTTGTTTGAAACGGTTAAAAGCCCATCTTTGGATGAAGGGGTTGAAAGTTCACTTATGGTAGAGGAGGTTGAAAATCCGCTCTTAACTGAAGACTTCCCACTAATGCATGATGAGAAAAAACTTTTTTTAATTTTGGGAGCAGCCGTTATTGGATCAGCCATCGTATATTTTCGTTAAAATAAAAGATGGATGTCCCACCAGCCGAAGAAGCAAGTGAAAGGGAGAAACTGATAGAAGAGAGAGAGAAAGCCGCTCACAATATGAGAGTTGAACTAGCATTCACGTTTGTGTGGATGACTTGTCTCGCGGCAAAAATTTGGTGGCTTAAGTAAAAAAATAAAATTTGGTGGCTTAACCCTTTCCATACTAGGCGGGTTTTTGTTGCTTTACGAGTTGCCTCCAGAAGAAAAGATTGCATTCGATCATCATGGTAGTCAACAGAGCTGGTGATTCGCTTCTTCCTAAAATCACGGCCCTCGTAAAATCATCCTTGCTGGATTCTCTAAAAATGTTGTAAAGCGGAGTCGGAAATGGTGAAAATGAAGAAAGTATGTAGCTTGCCATCAGCCTTACGGTTCTTCCGTTTCCGTCCGAAAAAGGATGCAGTTCGAGCATTTTGGCTACGAAATATGCGCAAGCTTTGAAGGTATTCAACAATCTTTTTTCCTCGTCAGGATCTTCCCTGCTTTGAATAAACAAACTATTGAATCTATCGACAATGTTGATTACCACCATTTCCATATCTTCAGGCATGCGATACTCGTGTCTCTGACCCATAAACGTTGTAAACCTCCGAGCCCGACTATACTCTCCGGGCTTTGTTTTGCCAAATTTTAACGGAAGATTTTTTCTCACAATTTTGTTGGTCTGTCTAATCAAGTTTTCTTCTAGAAACCCAAAATTGTTATCATTTTTCAAACTCATTAAATTTTGGCAGGCTTCGCGTAGGTTGAGCGTTTCTTTTGCTTGTAAGGAGGTGTCACCGGAGTCGGGGTTCGATAGAAACTCTCGCGTTTGCGATAGGTTTTGAAATCCGTGATATTCTTCGTCTAGACAATGATAAACAAATTCCGTCAAGAGAAAGTCTTTCGGTACCTCGCAATTACTCATCTTTTTGTACTTCAGAATCTCTCGAATGGCATCTTTGATGCTTGGAAATTCACTCTTTCTCCAACTAGGGTTTTCTTCTGGAGAAAAATCGATCAAATCGCTAACCGAAGAAATAAATGACATTTTTAGAATATGAAAAAATTTATATCTATATTAAAAACTGTTTTGCAAACTTTTAACTAACGGCGACTCAAGTCGCCGTTAGTATTCAAAGGATAAAAAAAAAAAAAAATTTGGTGGCTTAAGTAAAAAAATAATCCTTAGCAAAAATAAATGCTGAGGGTTATTTTTTTTTGCTCGTCGTATTACTTTTTCTTTTTCTCGTATGCCTCTGTTACATTTTTGTACAAAATTCCTCCAACCGCGAGAGCAAAGATCCACAGATGATCGGCTAAAAATCCGGCGACGCTTCCCGCTGCTTTTAGACAGAAATTCACCACGGCTCCGATGACTCCCGGAAGCGCTATCAGGGCTTTGTCTCCAAGTTTCAAAAGGAGATTGGCTATTTTCTTGAGCTGATCCTTAATCCAATCGGTCCACGTTTTTGGCTTTGGAGGCTCCGGTGGCTTTGGACCAGGGTCTGGTCCTGGACCTGGTTTTGGAGGCACAGGCTTAGGTGCTGGAGTGACGGCTGAAATTGCTGATTTGGTGGCTAAGAGTATTCCCTCAACAACGGTAGCAATTGTCATACCAATTGCTGTAATCAATGATACGATGGTAACTCCTTGCTCTATAAACAAAGTTTTAAGTCTTTCCTTTAATGTTTTGTCTACATACAGTACTTTGCGAATTGTTTCTCGAATCGCCACAAGCTGATTTCTAAGTTGAGGTTTTATGGCATCCAAAATTTCTTGTTGAGCATTGTTTTCTTCTTCGAGCCTCTTGATTTCATTTTTAAGCACCTCTTTTCTTTCCTGCTCTGTTTCTGGATTATCTTTTTCTCTTTTTTTTTCTTCTATTAAATCATTGTTTATTGCAATTTTTGCCTTTGCTATTTCAATTTGTCGTGTGATTGTGTTTGTGTATTTATGTTGTCTTTGAAGGTTTCTCACAGTTCTTGGGGTAAATGAGTTGACATCACCTGGTAGTTCATGTTCAGTAAATGAGGTCTCAGCCTCTGGCGACGCTGCCCTTACATCTTGATCAAATGATGTTTTACCCCGTCCTCTTGGGTGCTTAATATCAATCTATCGATGCTTTTATTTACTTCTTCTAATTCTACTTCTTCTTCGTTATCTATTTTATTAATCTGAGTCTGTGCTTCACTGACCACATTCAAAGCCGCAGCCTCAACTTCAGGTGATATTTCGGGTATTAATCCTAAGGCTTTGAAAAAATTTACTCCTGTCCCAGGTGTTTTTTGCAGAGTTGACTGCTTGTAGAAATTTTGTGGCTTAGATTTGTGAGTCAATAACACCCATTTTTCACCCCATCTAACCCATAAACGACCATCTTTGTCTCCCTCAAATTCATATATACTGATATCTTTTTTTACATTATTAAATTGTTTGAACGCATTAATACGAGCATCCACCTCTTCTTTGGATGCTCGAGTTTCTTCAGTTAGACCAAGCGGAACTGTGTCTCTCGCCCAATTTGGTCTTTGCCCCTGATTAGGCACTTCAATTTCACTTTGATTAAGTGAACTATCAGCAAAGCTGTCATCTTGTTCATCCTGAGGTAATAGAGGACTTTTTTCATCAGCATCAAGATCGTCAATGCGATCCATCCGTATATTATCAAAATACCTACCTGCCGACATTTTGTTTTTTATTTTACACTTTTTCTGAATGAACTTTGTAATAATAAAAAGAAAGATGGCAACTGAATACGGATACAAATTGGACCCATACCGACAACTTCGTAATGCACGAGGAATCAATGGTATTCGACGCAGCATTCGAAACACGCACGTTCCAAGTACTATCAATCAGGGTGAAATCCTTACAGTGAGGTTCCCAGACCTTGGAAAAATGATGTCATAGTCCCTGGAACTAGCAGACTTTCATTCAATGTTGATTTGAATTCTGCGGCTGGTGGAAACCAAGATGTTAATCGAACGATCGTAAATAATCTTGGAAGAGCGATAGTGTCAAAAATTGAGGTCAAATTGGAAGGACAGAGCATATACACCCTGAACGATGCTGACGTTTTCCTGTGCTATCAAGATCTTTGGAAAACAACTAAGGAGCGATCAAATGCCGTCTATCAGGGTATTCAATCTGGAGCAGGGCGTAAGCACAGAATAGATGCCGGTGACAAAGGTGCCGACGCCAAGGATATTGCCGTGGACAAGAATTATGGCAACATGTTCTGCATCCCGTTGGACTTTGAAATGCTGAGTTCCCACAACCCATTTTTCCAGTTCGAGTTAAAAGACAGACTCTCTTACGAACTAACTTTTAACAACTATGGGAAAGTGATAGTTTCCACAGACACAGCTGCCAGTTACTCCATTTCTAACATTCACCTGGAGTTTGATGTGGTAAGCTCACAAGAGACGGCGATGATGATCAAAAACATGTACGATGGAAAAAGCGTGGTTTTGTATGATAGAGTTATGAGACACAGCAAGGAGTCGCTGGACAAATCAAACACCGTCTGGAATATTATCCTGGCACCACGAGCAAAGTCCATGAAAGGCATTTTGATTCTTTTCGTAGATCCCGCGGATGGAGGAGCCGATTACGCTCGAGATTCCGAGAAATTATACAACCCAAAAATCAAAAAGTCTCAGCCACTCTAGACGGGAACCCAAACCAGCTGTATGCAAGCGGAATGTTACCTCACCACCATTTTGAAGAAATTCAAAAGCACTTTGCGGATGGAAAACACAGAACCGTTCCACACACGATCAAAGAAGCGGAATTGGCCGATGTGATTTTACCAGATTATCTCACAACCAAGTATGGTCTCTGGTTGGACATGAGAACCACGGATGATGACACGTTGTATGGATCTGGTAGGAAAATTGAAGGAGCTAGTCAGAGTATTCAGATCGAGATCGAAAAAGAAGCCGAGACGGCAGGCGCGTTGAACGCTTACGTGTACTACATACAGGATGCACAGGTGAATATCGAAGCCGGAAAATTGCAGAGCGTGAAATACTAAAAAATAAAAGATGTTTCCAAAACACGCGCACTCGGCGATAATCTCGGGCGAAACCATGTCCGGCAAAACCGAGCATGTTTTAAATCTATTAGAAAACGAATATTGTGGATTTTTTGCTTACATAGTGATTATCTGTCCGAACTGGGTTAATAATTCGACTTACCGAGGTAGGCGGTGGATTTTGATAATCCTTACCAAGTATTTATGATCGATCCGGAAGAATGGTTTCCTGACAAAGACGATCAATTTCAATTATCGATCAAGGTATTTTGGGAAATTGTTGGAAAAATGGATGACTCCCAGGTTCTGTTTTTGATCGACGATAGCATAACCGAAGAAGGAATCGATAAAAAAAGAAGCGTTTTAACAAAACTCGCTTGTTCTGGCAGACACGACAACTGCTCTCTTTGGATGCTCACTCAAGCTTACGTGGCAGTTCCCAAAACTATTAGAAGACAGATCAAATGGCTGTCCACCTTCTATTGTAAAGATGAAGATGATTTTACCACCATCATGAAAGAGAACAAAGTAGTTCCCAAAGAAAAGAGGGAGGCATTAAATAAAAAACTAGAAAAAAATCAATATTCAAAATTAAATCTTTTTTTATGTCCACCCAGAGGATTTGAGTACAGATTAAAAAAGCTCGTTAACATGAATTTTATAATCAAATAAAGAAAATCATGACTGAAGTTGAAGATATAGTTAACGAGGCGATGAATATGGGTGTTTTGTCTACGGTAGATATTCTGCCTAAGGTAGACTGTACAACTACACAGGAGGAACCTGTAAACACGGACTTTACCAAAACGGAACAACTACGGGAACAGTTGATCGGTGTAGTAGAGACAGGAAAAAGCAAAGAGTATTTGGGAAAAAATATAACCTCCGCTGAGATTGATAGGCTTGATCAAAAGAGTCTGACGAGACTCTACGGCAGATACGAGGCTCACATGGGTGGGATAGTGACCACATCGATGAAAAAGTACCTTGTCACCACTTATATAAATTTGATTGGACTTTTTCTTCCAAAAATTTTGTAATTACCGATCGCGATGCTTTGGGAGAGTCTCTGAACGAAGGACCCTTTATCGATTTAGCTTTAAACAAATGGACCAGTGGATTGTATCATAGTTTTGAACATATGCTAGCTCCGTTGGAAGCTATTTTGTTAACTAGCAACAGTATTAAAAAAGTTGACCTTCCTCCAGAAACGGAGTGTACAACGGACGACCCCCCAACTCCTAAAACTAAAAAAATCAAGAGGTTCTCTTGATTTTTTTATTTATA
The DNA here is from genome assembly GCF_039555335.1 of Amphiura filiformis. NCBI lineage: Eukaryota > Metazoa > Echinodermata > Ophiuroidea > Amphilepidida > Amphiuridae > Amphiura > Amphiura filiformis. The sequence goes on from NC_092633.1 coordinate 77,896,155, forward strand.
GCACTTGCTCAGATGGTGCTCAGATATCTGAGCAAATTTGCTTAGATGGTGCTTAGATAGTGCTTAGATAGTGCTTAGATATCTGAGCAAAATTGCTTAGATAGTGCTTAGATGGTGCTCAGATAGTGCTTAAATTTTTTTAATAATAAAAGATGAGTGATCAAGAAACCAAACCACTATCCAAGGTGGAAATGTCAACAGTAACAACAACATCTGCAAAGCCGACAAAAGTTATAGCAAAAGTGAGTCAAGCAAAAGTCAAAGATCCGAAGAGGGTTGCTGCTGGAAAGGCATTAGCCCTAAAAAACAAAGAAAAATTAGCAAAATTAAAAGCCTATGAAGCAGCGGAAACAACACGGGAGAACCCGTCCACCATAGACGAAACGTCGCGTACACCTTTAAAAAAATCAACCGTGTCAAACTGGTTGTCAGGCTCAGTTTTTGTTGGAGGAGCGGTTGCCGTTGTTGGAGGGATAGTGGCATATGGGTATTCTACTGTAGGCAGAATGTCTACCTTAAACGATACAACTAAAAACCCACCCACTGTAACCACAGCAGTCAACAGTCAACCAAAAGTCGATCCTTTTGATTTTTAGTTACAATAAAGAAGATGGCAGAAACCAATCCAAACGTAAAAATGATCGTAAACGGCGCGTATCACGCAGCAACGATAAGTCTCGGTGTATGGACTAACTCGTTCGTTATGAAAAAGTTCCTAAAAATGAAGCCGGCTAATCTCTCGCAGCTTGATGTGGAGAATATTGTAAAGTTGACTTTGAGCGTCTATTCGGCTACGATGCTCAGAGATTGGCTCGTGAATCAAGGAATTCTTCCGGATCAAATTATGGCTTAGACATTCTGTCTATGGTAGGTAGGTGTATTCAAAAACCCTCTTAGCACTATCTGTGTGCTAAGAGGGTTTTTTTTAATTAATAATAAAAGCATGGCACTTTTGAAAATTGAAGATCTAGAGTTGAACAAAGATTACGAAGTTACTAAGATCGATATTAAAACCGGAATCCACTTCCTCGCCAATGGTGACCGACTTGAGGCAAATCCTCTTCCTTGGGCTGATATTCCCGAGGTAGAGAATGAAATTCATCTCGTAAAACCATGGGCTCTATACATCGTAAGAGAAGAGCCCATGGTTTTATTTTTTCATACAGGAAAAAGACAATTCTATAGAAAATATGAAACCGAGAACTGTATAGAGTGGTACGACTATTATATGGCTAATTCATGATATTTTCAACCACTTCCTGAAATTATAACCGCGACTGCAAAACATTCATTTTTTTAATTTTAAAATAAAGAGAAAAATGGCGTCGATCGCATTCATGGTTGGTGGAGCCATGGTTAACGCTTTGGCATTTTCAGGGAGCAATTATCTGTTCAACTCTCTCAGTAGTTCGGAAGAACGCAAAGACACGATCTCGCTCTCGAAAAACTTCAGCACGACCGAGATTCTTGGAATTTAGCGCGTCTTTCAAGAATAGATTACATCAACGATCAATTAAAAAACAGGGTCACGCGGAGAGAACCTTTTCGGACGTCGATGACGCGATGAGACAGTATTATAATTTAACGGGAATTTTGATGGATTCTTTTCCACCCGAACCACAACTTTATGATGGAGAGTATCTCGACGAAGATCAAACAAAATCGATCCAAAATGGGGAATTAGCTTTGCTCGGACTGGGATTGCTCGGAACCGGTGTGGTCGCTATCAAATACTTTGGATAAAAGTATTTGGGTGGGAGCTGAGCCTCTAATCTCTGGAAAATCATTGAGAGTTACGGGATAATTTCTTCGTTTGAGTAGGTAAAAAAGAGTGTAGTGGATGTTAAAATTATTTCTCTTGGGTTTATTTTGTAAATAAATTTTCAGTATATTATCAAGATCGCATAACAAATTAATGCGATCATGACAAAAATCAACGGGAAAATTACCCGTAACTTTGTAATAAATCTTGTGAATGGCTTTTGGGTCTGATCTCAAGACTTTTAACAAGTCTTTTTACTCAGGGACTCGAACAATTTTTTATTTTTTAAATTTTTTAACAAACTCGTCGATCAAAATCTCAGAAGTACTCGTAACATTTCCACTGTAGACTTCGATGTATTCTTCAAACTGGTTGATCTTGGTTTCGCAGTATTTTATTGGTTGTTGAATTTGGTCGATGTTAACTCGGGGTGAGTTCGTGGTAAGAGACGCGTCATTTTCCAAACCACAATTATAACACACGTCACCCACCATGTATTCTGAGCTGCAATTTTTACATTTTGGCAGGCTTTGCACTCGCGTGGGTTCTTTAAACAACCGAGTGAATTCGGTACCGTATAGACAAATCGGTTTTTTGTTCTGTTTTCGGAGGCGAGTTTTCTTTTTACACAATTTGCAAAAACAACGCTTGTATTTACTCGTACACTTCATTTTTGTAACAATAAAAAAATCCCCTTTAGACTATTTTGTCTAAAGAGGATTTTTTTTTGTTTGGTTACCTTGGGACGGTACGTCTAGTCTGAGTCTTCATCATATTCCAACTCTTTCACTACAAGGTCAAAACTGTGGTACATATTCCCGGTTGTTTTGCTTTCTTTTTTGCCCGTGGGTTTAACAAGAGCTATTGATTCACCGAAGTCCAAGTCCAAGTTCTCTAGCCTTTTTGTTAGGGTAGAACAACTCCAAACTCGAGTGTTATCACTGAGAGTGATAACTCCGGATTTTCCAACCCTGGTTTCCATGATCTCAAAATTGGTAATTTTGTAAATTCCACCTTCTTCTAGTTCAACCCATTTCAAAATTGAGGATCCTTTTTGCTCTTCTAACAAATGTTCAAATTCAATATTGAGTATGCTTGATTGTTTTGCCATTTTGTTTGTTTTTTATTAGCCGGGATTTTCTTAAACTCTTTTTTTTTATTAGCCGGGATTTTCTTAAACTGTTTTTATTTTTAAATCGAGGCTAAAAATAAAAGATGGCTGAAACTAAAATGTCTAAGGTTTACTACAGTCCGAGAGGGTATTGGAAGGGTGTTTCTGCGATAGACAAGCTGGCGAAAGAGGCTGGAGTGACGAAAGAAAAAAGCTAGAAATTTTTTAGAAAAGCAGACTCAGTGGCAAATTTACCTACCACCTCCGAAGTACATTCCCAGAGCAAAATTTAACGTAAGTGTACCTAATGAAGTTCATCAAGCCGATTTGTTGTTTCTCCTCACGACAGACCGAGTAAAGGAAAAAAGCTTTACAAGTACGCGTTGACTGTGGTGGATGTCGCGAGCAGATACAAGGAAGCTGAGCCTCTGAGCTCGAAGGAATCTGGGGAGGTGGCTAAGGCATTTGAGAAAATTTACTCTCGAGTTTTAAAGTGGCCGAAGCTTCTGCAGGTCGATCCTGGAAGAGAATTCATGGGCAAAGTGAACGAAGTGATGAAAAAGCACAAGGTCAATATCAGAAGAGGGTTGCCTGGTCAACATAGAGCTCAGGCAATTGTTGAAAGATTCAACAGAACTTTGGCTGAAAGACTGTTTGGTCATCAGTACTCGCAGGAAATACTGATGGAAGCTCGTGGTCAGAAAAATGTGAGGTCTACCGAGTGGGTGGGTAGGCTTCCGGATGTGATCAGAGCTTTGAACAGCGAAGAGACTCAGCTGATAGGAATGAAACCGGTTGATGCTATCAAGAAGAAAAAAGATTGAAACGATGTCTTCAGCTCCACAGAAGTTGAAAAATGAGATTGAAATTCCAGGTAACGTGAGATTGAGATATCTTTACGCTCCCGGAGAGTTGGAGGGAGGTGAGAAAAGACGCGCAACCGATCCCATTTGGTCTCTGGAAACTTACACGGTTGATAGTATCGTGAGGACACCGGGTGATCCAATTTTGTACTATTTGTCGAAGAGAAAAACAAAAAGAGCGTTTGTTAGACAGGAGCTTATGATAGTACCGAGGGTACACAGTTGCCACCGACAGAGTTTTGAAGTAAAATTTCTTATTCAAGTTTTACAGCGTAGTGTCCAATCGCATACGTGTGTATTCCGTCTTCGCGTATGATTCTTTTGTCATCGTTAGCATCTAACGCAACTTTGTTAACGCGTTCTGTGTAGACATCGTGGCTGTGACTCCTGATCACATTCATATTTCTCGTCAGAGGTTTTTTAGTGATAACGCATTCCTTGTAGTCGTCAAAGACAATACTATTTTCGACGACCGCTTTCTTGATACCTTTACACTTCTTTTCCTCGTTTCCCTCGTGCATTATGAAAGCGTACGACTTTGCTCTCAGTCCAGCAAATTCCACTATCTGCTTACCTCCGGCTTCGTCCTTGAACTTGCCGGGAACTTTTTTGTTCTTTCCGGTCGGAATTCCCGACGGATGATCGGTCGGGTAGTTGGAAGTGTCAAAGTAGCGGTCCACGTCTGGAGCGATGTCCTCGTAGAAATCTTCGGTCTCGATTTCATAAAGTAGTGAGTCTGTGTCTGTCATACAGAGCTTCGCCTTGTCTCCGTACTTTTCTTGATGTAATTGTAGTGAAAGTCGTACATCATCGTCTTTGCGATATCCAGGATGCTCGCTCCGAGATATATCGGCTTGTTGAAGTACACCGAGGTCTTCTTCATGTGAACCGCTACGAGGTTTTCGTCAAAACTGGTGAATCGGTCGTAGGTGGGTTTCGCGGTTAACTTGCGCGCTTCATTTTGGCTGGTCACAAGATGAATGTTTACGTAGAGTCTGACGTTTTCCATCGTTTTTCCAAAGACGGCGTTGTTCATCAACTTGAAAAAATCCTTCTCAAACTCCGTCGTAGCTTTTGTTCTAAGACTGGTATTCTTGTCAATGTACGATTTCATGAAGGCTTCCTCTCTGTATTTTATCCCTCGGTGAACCTTGGTCACTATAAGTCCAAGCTCCTCGTACTGCTTCAGAGCCACGTGGTGGACAACGTACTTTTTCTTGTCGTTCAGATTCGGGATTAGCTTTTCCACTTTGTTCACGATCATTCTTTCCGGAGCTAGAGGAAGGTCATTGTGAAGGTCGTGAAGCTCTTTGGGGTATTCCAGATCCACTTCAATGGTGCACGGAATTTTACGCCAATTGTCTAGCCTACTCGGTGTCATCCACTCAAAGCCACCGACCGGAAGCGGTTGCATCATGGCCCATCCGTAAAGGTTGTTCGCGTCAACGTACTCGAGGTACTTGGAGGGCTCGCTCGGATCGTAATCAACTTCCATGTACTTGTTGTTGGCTTTGGCAAGTCTGGTAGGTATCAGGGAAATACCACCCCTCTTTCCTTTCTCAAAAAACAGAATCATGTCGTAATCAGTGAGAAGTTCCAGACGTACACCCGTCGTTTTCAGCATGGTGTCGTAGGAAAGTCCGGGAGCCGTGTAGTACCAGCAAGGATCCAGTTCGTAATTTTCCAGACTGGTTTTTCTGAAATTTTCGAACACGTCGGCTAGAAGGAGAACGTCCGACTTGAGATACAGATCGTGATACTCCCTCATGGTTTTCATTCCAAAGGTATCCCAAACATTCTGAGCGTGCTGGTAATCTTCGTCGTTGAGCTTGGAGTAAAACGCTTCTTTGGGAGGAAGACTGGTCTCTCGAAGTTTTTCGAGAGAGTTGACGTAATCGTAAGGGTACACTCCTTTTCTCAGAAGAAGTTGCAATTTTTCGTCTTTGAAAAATTTTGCGATTTCGGATTTTTCCGAAAGATTCTCCACGAGCGTACCCAAGGCTGCAGACAGAAACTTGAAGCTATCGAGAAACCTGATCTCGTGTTTGACATCGACTGGTTTGATACACTTTTGGTGAGCCGGTCCTAAAGATTCTTTCTTTGGATACGACACATCGGCTACGGTTGGATTCTTCTTGTCTTTTGGTGTTAGAGGGTCTTTGCAAATATGGCAGACTTCGTTCGGTCGCGCGTCGATTCGATCCCTCATAGGAACGAAGGAATCTACCACTATTGTTTTGCTGAAGGAGATGTACCTTTCCTCGTTGTTCGGAATGCAGTCTATTTTTCCCTTGGTCTTACCGAGATTTTTGATGAAGAGGTGAGCGTCGTATCCCGCGAGATTGTGAAAGAATACCGGAATGAAACTCGGCATTCTGTAAGAAAGATTGCACTGATTGTGAGCGGCTCCTCTGAATTTTCCAGTAAAGTGACAGTGATCTCTAACGGTTCTGTTGCTCTTGTTTTTCGGGGTTAGAGGTTTCTTACAAATGTGACATCGCGTAGACTTCTTGTACATCTCTCGCTCTTCGGGACTGATGATCATATTTTCCGCGAGTATGTAAGGATTGTTTTCCCGTTTATAAAGCTTGTTGTGGATCTCTCTAGAGAGCTTCTCGATCATGTTCACAAAAACTAGCGATACGTCCTCGTTTTCGCTTTGCTTGGTGTACACTATAGGCTCATGAGAGTACACGGAATCATCGAAACACTTGATGTATATGCAAAAGCCCGAAGGTTCGTGCTTTTGGTATTTCGTCGTCTTCTGAGAAACTTCAGGTTGGCAGGTTTGAATCGGAACCGTAAGGGATTCAAAGTCGGCGTAAATGATGATTGGAAATCTCTGCGACTTGAAGTAGTTCTTGAAGGACTGAGTTGGAGGTTCACCGTCTTTCGTCACTTTCGGCATCGTAACTCTCGAGGGTTCATTACGATGACATAGACTTTCATGCCCCCTTAGTCGTTCTAAGCAAGCGTAATTTGCGTAGCAGTTTCTGCAGTGTTCGTAATGTACGTTCTTCTTGGTTGTTATCCCCTTCAGAAGTTTACCCATGTCCGTAATCACGGTATAGTGACTGACTTCTTCACCTTCGGAGTTTGTTCCCTTAATCAAGAGCAAATCGACTTTTTGCGGTCGATCGAGGTTCTTACTAATTAATAAGGGAACAATGGCGGGACCGTACTTCGTGTCTCTGTCCGTACCCTTTGGTTTGTACAATGCTACATTTATGGAGAATGAAGGATTGTTCTCTTCAAACTTGGGAATATCCGAAATGGGAGTAGGAAAGGAGATACCATCCCAGTTGAGCTCTTTGGTTTGCATCCTAAGTTTTCCGGTTATTCTTTCAGGATGAATATCAACTGGATTGCAGGCTCGAGTGACGCACCACATGAAACACCGATTGTCATTAATATTTTTCATATTGATGATCGCTTTCTTGACGGCTAGAAATTTTGGAAGCGGAAAGTACGTACCTCCATGCATCGGTTGGTACTTGGTCATGTAAATATTCAAGAATTCGATTATCTTGAATACCCAGCCACTTCCATTGTTTGTGAATGCGAATAGGCTCTGCAAGATTTCACCCGTCGTGGTTCCGTAATAATCATCGAGAACCGTACCCTCTATAATCTCCTTCGTGGTAGAACGAAATGTGCCAGTTATAGTATCAGTTTCACCAGTTTGCGGGTTTGTTTTTTCAAACGTGCACTTGAGAGCCATGTGAATTTTTCTCTGCCTGTTGTTGTTTAAAAGACTGATTATGCTCAGCTTGACGGTCACAAAGAAGGCGTTGGGGTCGTAGCCAAAGCGTCCTTCGATCGTGTACAGTTCAAAAAAGTTGATAAGATTCGAATCGGTCTTTTTGATCTTGAACGAATGACGAGGATTTGCGGGTGGTACCACAACGTCAAAATCGTTAGAAAGAAAAAAATTATCCTCAAGTTTTTGACTGAGAGCATCTTTGTTCAGTCTCGAGTATCCTCGAAGGCCCGCATTTTTTGCAATCGCGTGTAATTCTTTTACGGTGTACTCTCCTCTTTGTCGTCTTTCTTCATTTTTTGCTTCATCGATCGCCTTGTAATCCGGAGGAGGTTTGCTGATTAAATTTCTCAAATCTTCTTTTTTTAGTCTGGAGTATCCTCGATATCCATTATTTCTAGCGTAGTTGCGAAATTGCTTCGCGGTTAGAAGCAATTGAGCGACCGGCATTCTAGCTTTATTCTTTATTATATTCTTTTTAAACCAAAATATTTATTTTTCTAAATTGATTTTTTTTGCTTTCTTTTTAGCATAATATTTTTTAGAAGCCTTTTTATATGATTCTTTGTGTCTCAAATATAGCTCTTTCGAATATTTAAGCGGATTACACAGCCCAAGTTCAGTACACAAAATTCCATCATATCGATTAATCATCGTATGATAACCAAAAAATTTGTCTGGATTTTTCTTATGACTAAGCTGAATCCACTGATCCTTGTAAAATACAAACAAATGCTTGTTTTCAACTTTTGACTCAAGAGTAATTTCTTTTTCGATGTTGCGATAATTTTTAAACGATTCCATTTTTTATTATAAGATTTTTTTATTATATCAAAATTTCTTAAATTATTTTTTTAAATTAGGAAAAAATCTAAAAATAGTGTGTGCCCTCTCCCAGCTGGTATTAACTAGTAAAAAATAACAGCGCCATCACTGTTTAGCATTTCCGCATTCCGATCCGACACAAACATTCCAAACAGTATCAAAAAAAAAAAAAATTTCAAAAAATTATGTCGGATCGGAATGTGTATGCCGGATCGGAATGTGTGATACCTTTAGGTATGTCGCCCAATTTGTATCAAAAATCTGGCAACTGGATAAAATCAACAACAAAAAATTCCCTGCAAAACTATCCTAATGTACGTAAATAGGGTTGATCAGGCAACATGCTAACAAAGGAATGTGTGTTATTAAGTTTCAACTCCACAATGCCTCGGGCTAGGTTTCCGCCTGGTTAGACATATCAAATTAATTCTTCCCGCTTAGCATGAAACCACTTTGTCTCACTTCCTGCAACTCAACAGTGTACATAAGTGTGCTAGTCAAGGATTTGCGAGTTGCCTCCAGGCTAGGTTTCCGGTTAGACAAATTGATTGTTCCCCTACTTGGGTCAGCTCAAGGTCATAATAGTTGAAGACTGGATATGAGATACAGGGATTTTTTTTCTGTGTAGAATATCAATTTTTTTGATTTGAAATGCAGGGAATTTTTCCCCTGCATTTTTTTTTGGATAAGTTGAAATGCAGGGGAAATTTTTCCGTGTAATTTGGATTGGGGTGAATTAAAAATACAAGGATGTTTTTCTGTGTAATCCTGTGTAAATTGTTTTTCTGTGTAATCCTGTGTAAATTGTTTTTCTGTGTAATCCTGTGTAAATTGTTTTTCTGTGTAATCCTGTGTTGTTATTTTTTCTGTGTAATCCTGTGTAAATTGTTTTTCTGTGTAATCCTGTGTAAATTGTTTTTCTGTGTAATCCTGTGTAAATTGTTTTTCTGTGTAATCCTGTGTAAATTATTTTTCTGTGTAATCCTGTGTAAATTGTTTTTCTGTGTAATCCTGTGTAAATTATTTTTCTGTGTAATCCTGTGTAAATTGTTTTTCTGTGTAATCCTGTGTAAATTGTTTTTCTGTGTAATCCTGTGTAAATTGTTTTTCTGTGTAATCCTGTGTAAATTGTTTTTCTGTGTAATCCTGTGTAAATTGTTTTTCTGTGTAATCCTGTGTTGTTATTTTTGAACAATTTACAGGGAAGAATACAGGGAAGCTTAGGGTAAAATTTTATAGGGGAGATACAGGGTATTAAAAGTTTTGTGTGTATTTTTTGTGTTAAGAGTTTTTTTTGATTTTACAGGGGAAATACAAGGGTGTCCCAGCACACCCCTTTTTATACTACTTCTCTCATAGATGGAACTCAAAGAAATTATCCAGTCGCCAAGATAGATATTTCGTCACCTTACCTTGATGGAGAAGTTTATGCATTCGTAATGGAAACGCCAGTTTACGATTTAATAATCGGACAATACCCAGGTGCACGACATCCTGATGTCAATATTTCATCAACCAAAACTGTCGGAGTACAAGTCGATTGGTGCACTGAAGAACTGGAAATGGAAGAACATATCACCATTGCAGAAGAAACCAATTCACAGAAGGTAGATTGTTCAAAACCATTTGAGCAGTTGTTAGAAGTCACGTCAGAGAAGGAGGAAATTACGCCAGAAGTTATACACCAACACCATACCCAACAAGAAGATTGTACACATGAGAAAATAAGAACAGAGACATTTCATCAAGAAGCTGAAACCATGGACACACAGATTGTCGACAAATACATGATTGACTTGCAAGACTGCACACAAGAAATATGGCAACCAACAAGTCAAGAACTAAGTAAAGTCTGTGTCAAGCAACGCATCCACTACAAACGGAAGTCTCGAAATAGAACTTTCCAGCACAATAAGATATTAAAAAAGTGTCACTACAGACCAGAAGTTAATAATGCTCTGAGAAAGGACATAGACGATGAGACTAGATTTGAAGCAAATGAGTCTACAAAAGATGGTCATCAAAGGTACACAGAATGTTGAAGCAGATTTCATGAGCAGCATAGTAGCCGGTTAAAGTATGGAAGCAGAAGTAAAGTAAGATTCATGGAACCAGATGTAAAGTAAGATTCATGGAACCAGATGTAATGTAAGATCCATGGAACCAGATACTTAGATAAATATATTATATATATTTACCTTAAGTGGGGGGATAATTGTTACGTTGAACTTTAGATATGTTTTGAATTTAATTTATATCTTTTAAAATACGCGCGGGCATGCCTTATACCCGTTGGCTTCATACCGTGATAAATCATTATTTTAACTAGTAACAAACGCACGGCGCATGCGCGAGCCGGGAAATTCAGTTTTGGTTTTGAAACGTAAACAAAGCCGAATATCAAAACGACTCCATGCAGAAAATCACTTCTTTTTATAAAACTAAGCAAAATTACAACAATTACTTCAGGGAATATAAACACCAAAGTCATATCTAGCACATATGTCAAAAAGAAGTTGAAAATTCATCAGATAAGCGAGAAAGGGTCGAATTTTCGGTCAAAAATATTTTCGAAAAAAATCATATTTTTTTGGCCTTAAAACTTGGCCATAAAAAATTCCCGTACACCACCAATTTCATGATTTTTGTCCTCAAAAATTAACTGAGTAATCCTCATAGTGTTTTCAAGTCAATTCCCGGGAGACGGAGAAACGGACATATAGAAAAAAAGATATTTAATTTTATTCTATTTAATCCACAAATTGACACCTGAGTCGGGGCGTTGCAAACGTGTCGTACATGTGTAGGGACCGATTCTACAGCAAGCTTGAACTTCCCGGCTCGCGCATGCGCCCTGCGTTTGTTACTAGTTAATCATTATTTGGCCCTGCGCCCTCAATTTCACGAGTATGTCACATGACTCTCATTTCTATTCATAATTCCCGCTACATTTTATTGCGCAGTTTAATTCAATTGATCAAATTCACTTGCGACTTAACATCTTACGATATCAACGTGAAAAACACCAGCGCCGATTTTACATGGTTTTATGGGAAGCTTATGTATTATAAGCATAAAACCGATAATTTATAAGATGGGGAAGCCTATGAAAATAATAGGCCCATCAACGTTTAAAAAGAAAAGTGGTGTCAAAATGTGTTTTTAATCGTACCATCTGAGACGATATTTGTGACACAATTTTATGTGATGTGTGATTGTGGGGCCGATGGAAGAAGTCCAACATCATCTGTTGAAACCTAAGATCTTAAGCCGAAAGACTTGATTAGAAAACCGTGTCTGGGCTGACTATAACTTGAATGAATGCGAATACTGTAAACTGCTGCAAATGGATACTTGTGTAACATCGTCATAATGAAGGAGAATTAACCAGTATACAACGTCATCAACTACGCATCATTATACTAATTGGATAAAATTACAGGACTTGACTTTAAGGTTGTTAAAACTTTAAATATAATCATCATCGTCATCTTAAAATTAAATGGAGAAATTGGGTCATCGATTGGAATATATGGACTGAACTTTTATGCTATGTTAAATCATCATTCTATAATCAATCATCAATTTATCAATATGTATAAGTGACTTTGCAAATATTAAAATTATTATAACTATATAAATTATTTATTTTTTTGTCTTGATATTGTTATTGAATATAGTACTTATTGATTCAGGTATTAATATAATTCTTTTTGTTTGAACTTGGTCTCTAACTTGGAAGTTCAAGTTAGCAGTCGTTTACATATCCTTCCTAAAACACAAAAGTGCGACCCTCTCCAAACACCTAAATTAGCTAAAAATTTAGGACATGTTACAAAACTATATTTTCTAGAATTTCATAGAATACTTTAAATGTAGCTTGTACCGTTTTTTTTGTGGCATCCTTCAGAACGGAGCGGTCCGTTACCAATATAGCTCAATATTTTCGGTCAAATCTCCATTCAATTAACACGGGGAGTTGGCTAGCTATGAGCTAGCTATGCTTTGCCCTCACTCATATTCTACGAAAGTGCGACCCGTTCTGAACATCTAACCTAGCTGTAATTTTAGGTCATGTTAGAGTAATATATTTGCTAGAAGTTTGGAGAATACTTTAAATATTGGCCGGTTATTTTTCACACAGTGATGTTAACTAGGCAATGCCCATATACCTATAACATACACTGTTTGTAGAGGTCACGCGTCAATGGTGAGAGCACTGTGTATTGTGTATAGGAAAACGGACAGTAACTGCAGTATGTTTGCCGTGGACAAAACTGCACTGTTACGACTTTGGCTTGCAACTTTGCCAAATGACTTGATTTTAGGGCCTACTTGTGACTTAGACAAAGTGACTTGGACTTGAACTTGACGAAAATAACTTGTTACCAACGCAAGTCTGACGTCATTTTCCTGCAAAATGAAATTTATGGGTTAGAATTAATAGTACAATGAATTGTCCACTGACGGGCCTCGTGTCTGGCATAACCTGAACTGGAAATAAATTAATAAATAAACAGCTCCCTCAATCAGCAACACATATTTCAGGTATTTGAATATTATTAAGGGGTGGGGGTATGAACGTTTGGACAGGCCTGGACAGTAGTGGGACATGAGAGCACATTCTGAATTGCATTCTGAATACGAAGAATGTCATTCTGATATCAAATGATTTTGGTTTTTGAAATTCGCGATATAGCCCCCCTAATACACATTTTGTGGCAAATGGCTAAAAATTGATATTTTTGATCCTCGATGTAAACTTTCGAAATCTATTAAATGATAGTGTATCGGACTTCATTAGTACTGTATACTCCAAAACTCAATTTGATTTCCGCCTCCTATTAGAATACCCATCAACAAATCACGCCATGATCAACTGCTGAATAGACAAGTGACCTGTGACTTGACTTGTGATTTGATGACTTGTGACTTGACTTGCATGTCCTGTTTTAAAGTGACAAACTGGCCTATTAAAACTCCACGGACTAGACATCTGGTTTGAGAGTGGTGAATGGCTAATTTATGCGTGCCTTTAATTTAAAACAAAAGGAACAAAAGAAAACTGACACAAAAGAACTGGCAAATAAAATGAAAGTTATGAAAAGTACAGAGAAGTAAAAACTGAAATTAAAAAAACTGGACCTCCGTGTATTCAATTGCTTGTAACTTTACTTCTTGAGATCACATTGGATTCAATGTGGTATAAAACAAATTTATTCCAACATGGTTCAGTTTTGGAATTGTGATTATTATTCAACATGTTCAAGTGTAAGGATAATTTTTGGCGCAGTATACTTAGTTATCTGTCAAAAGCCTGGGGTTAAAATGAAATTGAGGGCCTCAATAGACCTAAACCAAAATTGCTGAAAATGTACAAGAACCACCTACCCCGCCCAGGTTTCCCCTACCCGCCCATGCGTCTGAAATGTGCCGGGTTTCTGTTATTTATGCCTATTATCAATTTGAGATATGACGGATTGGAGAGGAAATATAAAGTGGTGATGTCGATGACAGCTCATACATGTGGGTAGTATAAAATCATAAACAATAAAACAAGAGTGACCAATATATGAATCTTAATATGAGTAACGTGTTGATATGGTTAACCTTTAAGGCGAGTGGGATGTCAACAACCATATTTTTCCAGTTTTAGCCATTAGGGACCGTTCACAAACACTTTTTAGGGGCCTGATGCAAAAAGGGGGGGCCTGCTAATGTTTGACCCTCCTAAGGGGGGGGCTGAAAAGAATGACCACAAATTTGCCTGGAAAAATTGAGTTTATATGCTTTTCTATGGGGTTGACCCATAATTTTCATGTCAAAAAGGGGGGGGGCTGACATTTTTGAGACCTGTAGGGTGCCGAAATTTTTCGCGATGAAATTTTTTGTATCAGGCCCCCCATAACAAGTGTTTGTGAACGGTCCCTTAACTAAAAACTCACTTCTTAATAATTATCATATTCCGCAGGCCTATGCCTTCCTGCCCTTCCTCGAGGCGCAGTAAAGTGAAATCAAATTTTGTGATTTTCTAAAACTGCTAATTTTTGCAGGAATCTGTTGTGGATTCCCTCCGTCATATCAGGTGGCATGAAATTCCACACAACACTGATATATTGTTGAGCAGGCGAATCTTCTGATTCTTCTGCTTCTTCCATTTCTTTCGTCAAACCCTCTTTTAAAATGCTACTAGTGTCAGACACCTGGGCCAATCTCGACCAAACTTGGCCACAAGAAGCACTGACCCAAGCTCCTTCCAATTTTTACACAATTAGGGATGAAAGGTCATATATTCGGGTTATTAGAGGTCATATGTTGGAATCTTTAAAATGCTACTAGCCTACTAGTGAGCCAGGCGCTAATTGACCCAATTTCATATCAAACGTGGCCATAAAAACCGCTGACCCAAGCTGATTATAAGTTGTTCACAGATAGGGGTCAAAGGTCATAACGGATATTAGAGGTAATTTTGTGAAAATCTTAAAAATGATGCTACTCCTTTAAATTACATGCTATGGTCACCAAACCTGATTAAGCTGAATATAAATTGCACCACAACTTGAGGGTCAACCCAAGGTCGAAGGTCAAATGAGGTCACATGTTAAAATTAGCTCGATTTGGCTTAGACTTGGTTCAAAGCATCCTTGATATGAGAGGAACATGAAAAAGTCAACTTGAGGTCATTCGATGTCAAAGGTCAAATTAGCTCAATGTTAAAATGAGCCCGATTGGACTTAAACTTGGTGCAAATCATCCTTGATATGAGGGGAACATAAAAAGGTCAACATGAGGCCAGAGGTCACAAAGGTCAAATGAGGTCGCAAGCTACAATTTTCCTGATTGGGCTTAGCTTGGTGCAAAGCATCCTTGATATGAGGGGAACATGAAAGGTCAACCTCAGGTCATCCGAGGTCAAATGTTAAAATGGGCTTAAACTTGGTGCAAAGAATCCTTCAGAGGGGACAGGCTCTGATCTTAAACAGTGACGGAGCTGAGGTTTATAAAATGTTTGATGTTCATGAGAAGAAAATGTCTAGGCCTACTCGTCGTAGTAGGCCTACGCTAAATCTAGATGTTTAGGACTTTCCCGGGCCCATTCTTCTTTAACAATACTCGTATATAGACCGTCCTAAAAGCCTACTGGCCTTCGATTTAGATGAGAGCCCAAATAAAATGCATTTTCAAAAAGAACAAGGCATTTATTTTAAAAGACCTATGATAATTATATCAAAACGGTTTCGCCCTCACAAAAAATGCACATGGGGCGGAAATGACACCCCTTATAACAAGTCTTGGGGTCTCCTTTAAAGAACCAGTGACATTCCTCTTGCATGTCACCTTTATTTGTGTCAATACTTTGAGTGCAAACACGCTAGGTCATGATCCCCTTCGACCCGCCTTAAACATGTTTAATGTCTATGAATGCAACTACAAGTAGATGATCCGCGTAAAATGAATCTGCAACTTTTGAACTTTCCTATAAGGGATTTTTTAATAGAAATGATTTCATTGACTCTATGAACTCTAATCAGGCAGATTATGCCCAGATTAAATATTTGTCTGTAACCACAGATCGTAGAACATCTGTGCTGTAACTTTTAAACACAACGTAATTGCATTATATTACGTGGCAATTTGCCATACATTGTTCGTGACTGATTGAAGTGATTTTGAGTTCATAGACCAGACGCAATAAACTCTCTATGCCTATACATGTAGATTTAACACCCGTATTCCAGTGGTATTCATCTTCTACACAGACCACCATGACAGACGACTCTTAAAAATTAAATGAAGAAAGATGAAGAAGTTTATTAACTGGCAAGAGTGGACATGTTGAATTGCAGGAACGAAGGTGAGTATTGACAAGCTAGGCAAAGATGCATGAAGGGATCCATGATGCTATCTCATTAAGTCTCGCTATGAGGGGGCAAGAGCCATTGCCCTCCTGTCTTACTTTCCAAAATAGTAGCTGCAGCCCGGGAGCTGCAGCAGAACGTCTAGGCATCGTCATGTGCCTGGCATCTGTGTATCCAAAACAGGCTACTGAAACCCGCATAGCTACATCATATCATGTCTTTGACTTCAAGGTTCTGTGATGGCATCTGGTAACAGCGCTCTAACCAGGGGCGTAGCCAGCGTTCTTGGTCGGGGGGGCAAAATAAAATGTTGGGGGCACAGACGAAAAATATTGCAGTTGCATCATACAATACATAGAGACTGTATGTCTTTGAGCTTCCCGTAAAGGGCCATATTGTATGGATGGCGGAAACCTTCAAAATACGCCTAAGAATACGCCTAAGAATACGCCTAACCTTAGACGTCTAAGATGCATTCTTAGGCGTCTAAGATGCAATCTTAGGCGTCTAAGAAATTCGCGGTAGACTTAAATCAACGAATCACAGGACTAGAAATCCCAAACAACCAATCATCTTAGGCGTATTCAATTATTGACCAATGAAATCTTAGACGCCTAAGATTTTACACGCCTAAGAATTCTTACACGTCTAAGATTGACCATTTGACCGTGACTAGTGATGGACGGTATCGCAAATTCGATCAAAACGTACAACGGTCCATAGACATTGTCTGGGCAACGGACGCTGTGCGTTAGAGAATATTTCGAACAATGGCTGGGTGGTGTGTTTTTAATAAACTCCTTTTCTCTCCATAACCACCCGCGTCAATCCCAAAGAGAAAGGGGTGATGGGGTGGGAGGGGGATAGGGTACATGTTCTCCCACCTTTCAGCACAATGGCCCATTGTTTTGTTCTTTTCAGCCACTTTTTGACAATTCAGGCGGATCAATGTATTTTTACATAATAGGCTTTTTTTCATTTGAACATAATCTAGCAGTTGATGTTGTTGTTGCAAACTGATAAAACTTTTAAATATTTTGTTTTTCTGATGACTTGCAGTTAATGTAAGATTTCTATTTGTGTGGCTATAGTGTAAATGATGATGATAATGATGATGATGGTGTTGTTGTTGTTGTTGTTGTTGTTGATGATGATGATGATGATGATGATGATGATGATGATGATGATGATGATGATGATGATGATGATGATGGATAATACAAATGATGTCAGATGATTATTAGAGTCGTGGTGGTGATGATGATGGCAGTGATGAGGATTAAATTTAGTATGAAATTTTCACCCCCCGCACCCACCCAGTCAATGTTGTTTTGATACTGAGATAGGAACGGACTAGTATTGGCTCCAACATTGATTGGGGGAGGGGTTGCAAGCAATATGAAACATTAATGTTTGCCACTCATGTTACTTGTAATGTTTAAACAAAGAGCACGTGTCTATGGTGTCACCCTGCTCACTTTTCATGTATGTTTTTTCTTAACACGTATGCTATGATGCTATGACTGAGCCAAAATACACAGTTAAGAGACCTCGATACCTCCATTCAACAAGAAAGTTAATCTGACGGTGTAGGGTATGATGCGTTTATATCCAATACGTTCAGAGGTCAAGTTATTACTGCACACACATTATAAGGTCAACCAACTATGTCTTTATAATTCGAACAGCGTGTGACATATTTTCGCCAAGGCCAAATCGTCTTTTATAATTGAAGAGATCAGATATGCATAATTTCAGTCTGCAAAGTGCAAGAAGACAAGAGGTCAAATTTTCTATGTTAAAAATAGAATCATGGAGGTATATAAATATATGCTAGGCATGTTTGTTCCTCTTTGTTGTTTGTGTATTAATTTTCATCATCATCATCATCATAATCATCATCATCATCATCATCATGTCATCATCGTCGTCGTCGTCGCCGCCGTCATCATGCTCATCAACATTAATACCTGACTACTAGCCACACC
The DNA here is from genome assembly GCF_039555335.1 of Amphiura filiformis. Taxonomy (NCBI): domain Eukaryota; kingdom Metazoa; phylum Echinodermata; class Ophiuroidea; order Amphilepidida; family Amphiuridae; genus Amphiura; species Amphiura filiformis. The sequence continues at coordinate 77,914,323 of NC_092633.1, forward strand.
AAAACAGCACACCAAACCAACGAAAATAAAATCAAACCAATTAATCAATTTTGCTGCAAGTCCTCAGAGAAAATCACATTGGTGATACCGTCCATCACTAAAATATCAATCTTAGACGTGTAAGAATTCTTAGGCGTGTAAAATCTTAGGCGTCTAAGATTTCATTGGTCAATAATTGAATACGCCTAAGATGATTGGTTGTTTGGGATTTCTGGTCCTGTGATTCGTTGATTTAAGTCTACCGCGAATTTCTTAGACGCCTAAGATTGCATCTTAGACGCCTAAGAATGCATCTTAGACGTCTAAGATTGCAACTTAGACGTATTCTTAGGCGTATTCTTAGGCGTATTCTTAGGCGTATTTTGAAGGTTTCCGCCATCCATAATATTGGGATGATGTACGCGCGTAGCGCGAAAAAAATGGTATTTGACACTATTTTCGCCCATTAGCCGGCTAAAAAAGGGCTTTAATGTGCGCGCGTAGCGCGAAATTTTTTGTATTTTACACTATTTTGGCCCTGAATTTTGCTAGAAAAGGGGCTCCTTGCCCTTTTTCTTCTTTTTCGAGGGATGTCCTTCTGATTTCAAATAATTTTGATTTCTTGAAATTAGCGATATAATCAAATTTTATGGCAAATTATCAAATATTAACATTTTTGATGGAGGAGGAGGATTTAAACATTTTGAATTTTCGTATTGAAGATACACATTTTTTCCCAAAAAGTCCTAACAATTTTGTATTTTTGAGAAAAAAATGTGTACCTTCAATATAATGCGAAACATTTTTTAATGATTATCGGCTTTTCCTCCCAGCTACATAACTTTTTTAACTACTTAGATTTATAAAGTTAACTTCGAGGACTGTTAAATGTAAAAATTTTTAAAAAATATATCAAATTTTAATAATTTGCCATAAAATTTGTACATGTATTATATCGCGAATTTCAAAAATTCAAAATTATTTGATATCAGAAAGATACTCGTATTCAGAATGCAATTCAATGTGCTCTCCTGTCCCAGCGAAAAAATACTGTACAAACGTTGCTATCCGAGCCGTCGGCAAGTTGTGTGCATGCCCAAAACTTGAAACGGAGTCTACCGAATGCAATGTTCGGTACACTCTTGTTCCGGCAGTTAACAGTCGCGAAGTATAAGAAGAAAAGTTTAAGATTTTTAAACAATTAATGTTCAAAGGCGTGATTTTGCGCTTAATCTGCAAAGTTTAACGTATGTTAAAAGACTGTTAAACTCGAGCGTATAAAGGTGGTTATTTTTTGTTACGTTAAAAGGCGTTAAACTGTGTAATGTTTAGTGGAATTGTACTTTACCTGTTTAACGATACATCTCGCGCCACGGAATTTTAACCAATTATTGTTTAAAATGACAAAAGCAAATGGCGGCCACGAGTGAATGCTGGTCGTGCTGCTTATGGTATCCTGAAACTTCGTTCAAATAGGTAGGTTTGAGTCAATCAGGTTGCACCAAACTCGAGATTCGTTTGATAAGTTATGCATAGACATCATTGAGGATGGATATTGATGCGTTCATATGCTAGATTTAACAACGTCATTGGGATTGACATTCTAGCGATACTGTACTGTAACTGTTCTACGTGCACGGTACATGTATATCACCAATGTGTGTACCGCGATGTTCAGTTTTGGGCATACGCACAATAGCTTACAATGTAGACGAGATGCATTGAAGTATCGGTATGCTGGATACCATATCGAGTGTGTGAATTTATTCGCGTTGATGTATTGTATTTTAGCATTGTATCGTAATGCATGCGAGAGAGAAAGGCTTACTAGATTTTAATTTTTTACTCGGATACATTGCCCGGATACATAGCGGGTTGAACTGATAAAAAAAACAACTTTATGCATGAAATTGTATTTTTGAACGAATCTCACAGTTGACCAAGATCTGATGACTTCAAATCTATCATGAATTATGTTTCAGTATAAAATTTTGAAAAAAAGAAAGAAAGAAAGTCCCAATCATAATTAAATCCAATACAACCATTGATTAAGCAGTTGTATTTCTTAAACAATCCTTAGATAAAATAGAACATATAAATCATTATCTGTTTAGAGTTATTAAGCAAATATTGATTAAAAGACCTTAAACAACCTAGTTGGTTAAGCACTTAAACTTGAAGCTGGTTAAAGTGCTATATGCATTTATTGGTTAAAAGTTTTAACCAACTATTGATTTGAGCCTTAAACAACAAGAAAATTAAGGGCCCTTAACCAATATTTCGACGAGAGGACCACGTAACTAACACGAGTTTAAGATTGATTAAGATTGTTTAAGACTTTTTTAATTGGCGAAATAAGAGTGTAGTTGTCCAACCGAGATAAAAACTCGATGGTTGTCCGATATGTGTTCGTATTTTCGTTTCCAGAGAATCTCATCTTCTCGGATATATGCTGATATAAGTGTGTTCGTTATTCTTTCGTTTATATGCTACAGGTCTTCAGGAGGGTTCGCTGGGTCAAAGGAGGCAGCTGAGAAGTCTTGCCCACTCTTCACCCTCCTTTAGCCCTTTTTGTAATTCAGCCCATGACCAGATTCGTTTTGTTTGTTTGTTTGTTTGTTTGTTTGTTTATTTCTTCTTTATACTGGGTCCATATTCAGGGGAAAATTTAAGTATTCCCCTGTTCTTCCATATGGCCCAGTTAAATACTGCTGTTTCCTCTTTTTTTGTCAAATTTTTCATAGCAAAAATACCTAATGACTATTTTAATGACGGATCCTTCACTCTTAGGCAATTTATGAACAATTTTAATTTGTTACACCTGGGATCACTGAATAGGCCTTTAAGCAATTCATTCTTTAAAATATCTGCATGTCATATTCATTACTGTTTAGTCTATGCAGTCTGCGGTAGAATGACCGGTTTTTGACTCTAGTAAGCAGGGTGATACAATGAATTATAGCATATAGGGTGAGGATGATGCAATACAGACAAGAAATATAATACACATACCAAAACATAACATAACGTAAAAACATGGCGTAACATAAGAATGTTTCCCTGTATAATGCAGGCGCGTAGCAAGCGGGGGGACAGGGTGGACGAAGTCCATGGGCCCCGAGGGTTCAGGGGCCCCGAGCAGAAAAGCGAAAATTAAATAAGGGCTGATAATGGAGAGCATGGCCAGATTTTTATACCATTGGGGCAGATGAGCCCGGGTCCAGGGCAATTTTGGGCTCCCAAATTTTGGGGGCCCCAAAATTGCCCTATGCATCTTTCTTTCAACCCCAATAACAGCATGTTTTTTGGTCAAAATAGGGCAAAATTGTAACATTTTTCGCGCTTCGCGCGCATTCATATACCAAATTTATGTTGATCTGAGACCAAAGTAGTCTGAAATTGAATTGAACAAAATTATGTTAGTCCCCCTTAGTTAAACCAAAACTTGGCCACTGACTTGAGTGCACATGCCTTCCTCGGCACGTGAGTTCGGGGTCTCCAAATTTTGGCCTGGCCCAGGGCCACATAAGGTAGGCTAAATTCCGCCCTGGTTAAAAGGGCCCGTACTGCTCCTTGTCCATGGGCCCCTGATGCTCTTGATACGCCCCTGATCATATACACCACCACATGGGCATGCAGAGGAATCCGGGTTGACATACGTATGGAAAGGTTTGGCTACAAAATGATTCTCTTATAAACGCACCCCTGCAAAGTTTCCACCTCGATACACCTGAATACACAATTTCGTCCAAGAAGCAGCACCTTGTACTACAGTCTGTGTTTACTCTACACGGATGAGTGCATAGCATCATAAGAGCTGTGTGAGCTTCTAGCTGATGAAAAGTCGAAAATAGGCATCTGTGATTGGTTTTTGTCAATACCTCAAGTGTTTATCATTACGTCAACAGATGACGCAATTCAATGTTTAGGGCGAGGCCAATGTGGTAAATCTGTTGGAAACAACCTATCACGCACAATTTTTGACCAAAATGTAGGTTTTAAAAGTCAACCCTCAACCTACTGGGAAGATTGTGATCGTCTGCTCCAAAGCCGAACGATGATGGTATACTTATCAATGCGAAAGAGTCGGTATTTCAACACCAATTAGCTTGCCCATCCCCTCCCTTGTGGAATACAACACATGGCTTTAATGTGTGGCTATCTCTTGAACTACGGTCCTAAATAGAGTCACGGAATGCCCCTTTAAACCAAATATAATAAATTTGTCTTTTTATTTTTTCAAGCGGGCGATAAAATATTTCACCAATTAATTGTTACACCCTGAATGGATAAAAATTTTGATATCGGTTCAATATTACATGGCTAATGTCAAATAATTTGAAAGCAAGCGTGTTTGTATTTTCCACCTTTTCTATATAATAGTGGTGATTTAACTTCCGGCGAAAATTTTTTTGACCCGAATGATTTCATTGTAACCTTATATAAACTCAATCCAGACTTCATGACGCATAGGCCTATTCAACACTTTGGGGTTCTTTTTCACATTCATATTACTTATAGGCCAATAGGGCCTAAAACTATTTGTAATGTAGTATATAAATGTATCTTATACAGCGCTTCAGTAAGTTGCATTCAAATTTATGGATACTGTTTCTTCTCATTTCCAAGAGATGGCTAATAATAACGGTTGACAACTCAATAGTTTTGACCCTTGTTGGCCGATTTGGTGATTTCCTATTTCCTGCATTGGATTAGTAAAATTATTGCTGTTCGCAGCAAGTTTTATGAAAAAATATATATAATAGTACCTCAGGAAGGAAGGGGACCTCTGTGATTTAAAGACTAAATAAAATGTAATAAAATGGAGAAAATACTAACTTGTTAAATAGAATCCGAGGGGATTTATGTACACAACGTACACTCAGTGATTCAGAATTGATGAGCAATGCCAAATCAATTGCGTTTTACGTATCACAATATCAATAAGTTTGTTTGAATTAGTTTTTCCTAACTCTTTATGAATAGACCTACATATGCCGATGGTAGAAAAACTATTTCTTTTCAATCAAAATAATCTTAAATGCTTTAGTTGGACCTATCTGGCATTAAAAGTACAATTTTTTGTCAATTTTTGAGAGCAAACCCTGTTTTTAGGGTGTTTTTGTATGATGGAACAATCAAGTCATACTAATGTCAGTGTAATGCATTCTAGTTTAAACATGTTTTCTATTTTCTTGTGTAACCATTATTTCAACTATAAGACAAAAGAGTAAATGAAAAGTAGTATTTTATCCTATATTTATTTAGGATTCTCGATAGGCCAAGTCTGTGAATCGTGTGCCTGTAATTGTAAGGAAGCACGCAAAATAAGTGGTTTGCCACATTTCCGCCAATATTGGCCAAATATTAAAGCCATGATGTACAATCTTTTAAAATGAGTTTGGTCAGTTTGTTTAAAACCTACTTTTTTGGCATAATGCCTATTTGCAATGTTTACACATGTCTGAACTTACACCCAATTGGATTCAGCCAACCCTTGGGCTGTGCAATAATTATGAGCCCTGGTGGGAGGGTAAAATTGTGGGGAGGGGGGAGAAATTTTTGGCGATCCAAAAAGGGGGCAGACAATTTTTGGCAAGCCGAGAAGACGGGGGCAAGCAATATTTGGCATACATGCATGGGGTGCCTTTTAAATAAAACGCTCTAAAAATGCTTAGGAAAACAGTACGGATAAAAAAAACCGCTTAAATATGCAAACTTTTCGCAACATGTATCTAGACCATTTAAGGTTTGCAAATTGTGAGATCCACAAAATTAGGCATGTGCAAAAGGGGAGGGGCAAAAGTTTTTTGGCAGGCCGAGAGGAGGGCAAGAGATTTTTGGCAGGCTGAGGGGATGCGCAAGCAATTTTTGGCACGTTATTTGGAATTTTACCCACCTCCGACTCATAATGATTGCACAGCCCCTTCACCACATTTAAGCAGCTAAGATGGTTTGGCTTAAAATGACCAGAAAACGTTCCTGACCGGATGTTACTAATTTTATGACATTTCTCAGTAGATATATTAAACGAATAAAGCGTGTTCCCAAAATTTCAGTTGCCCCAATTTTGCATTTGCGAGTTATGCATGATTATGTGTATTATTACACTGCTCCATAGGCCAGTGTTGTAATTTCGTTCTGGTGTACCAGAACGTAATTCAAATTGATAAACTTTTTGCAAAACAAATTAATCTGCAAGAATTTTTTGTACATAAACATTATTTCCAGAGGTATAAAAATCTTAACTTTGGGGGGAGTGGGGGGTGGCGATGAGGCTATGGATCACAAAATGCCCTTTTAAATCTTAATTATATTAGAATGATCTGGTATGAAACTACATCGGGATAAAAACTAATACACGAGTTATATTAAAAACTTCCTGATTACATTATTAAAGGCCCATTCAGTGATTTGCTCATCCGGATTTCGGCACCTTTGTTAGTGTCATATAGATGTGCTAACATAGCCTGCTGGTGGTTAAGCCGAAAGCAGTGTATTAAAGACAAAATGAAACATTTTACATGAATTTGTTATTTCTATACTAAAGATATCTCCGGCAATCACAACATTATGCCTGTGATAGAAAAGTAATTTTCAAGGACCAATCACGTGGTTTTATTTGAAACAAATATATATTGACCATCATACAGCCGTTTCTCAACACGCGATATTCAAAATTCGCGGGCGCCGAAATTGTCCGGTGCAAATGACGTCCTAGTAGTAGTAACCCAGCAAACACAAAAACGTTTTAAAAACGTTTTAAATAAGTTATATTTTGGCTTTTGGTTTAGGTAAAAACGTTTTAAAAACATTAAAATGTCGGGTTATATAAAGGTCATGATAACGTTTTAAAACGTTTTGTATGAAAACACACTACAACAATATTTTTAAATGTTTTCAAAAAATGTTATTGTAAACTATTTTTACAAACATTTTTACAAAATATTGTGTCAATACTTAAATAACATTATGTCAAAATGTTTGAACCCAGCAAACACAGAAATGTTCTTAAAATGTTTTTTTCAAAACCTTTTAATAACATTTATATGTCGGGTTATACAAAGGTCATGAAAACGTTTTTAAAACGTTATTGAAAATATTTTGGGCAAACATTTTTCGCAAAATATTTTTCAACCCCAAAATAACATTCTGTTTAGAATGTTTTGTATCAAGTTTTCAAGAATGTTTTTGGAATGTTATTAAAACGTTTTTATACCCTTTATATAACCCGACATTTAAACGTTTTCTGTAAAACATTTTTGTTTGCTGAGCAGTAGATTATCAAAAATGTTTTTAAGGTTATTAAAACGTTTTATACTCTTAATATGCTCTTTATATAACCCGACATTTAAACGTTTTCTGACAACCTTTTATAACCTTTTGCGAATGATGTCGAAAACGTTTTATGTTTGCTGGGAATACAAAGAACATGATGAAGGCTGACAACAATTGAGCATAACTAACCATGACATCATTGCTCTAGACAATTTCGTCGCGCGAATTTTGAATATCGCGTGTTGAGAGCCGGCTGTTTTTATTCGTTTTTATGGTTATAATATGAGTTTGTTTCAAATAAAACCACGTGATTCGTGCTTGATAACTGTTTTTCTAACATATAAGGCATAATGCTGTGATTGCCGGAGACTTCCTTTAAAGGAGTATTTCGTGATCCTAGCATACTCTTTATGACATTTTTAGATATCCACGAAAAAAGCTTATTCCCACAATTTCAGTTGATTCCGATTTTGCATTTGCGAGTTATGCATGATTATAGTCACGGGACAAGAGCTTATTCTCAGGGAAATTTGGTCCTCTCTCTCTCTGTCGCAACACATCGGACAGTAGAAAATTTAGTTATAGGGGGGCTTTAGCATTCAACAACCTTCCAAATGCTGCAAAAGCACCACTTCCAGCCAAGCTTGGAACTTTTAAAAGAATTGTATCTTAATGCTATTTTTATATTTTTAATATATATTTGCTATCTGTACCTATAAGTGTCTTTTAGTTCCAGAGTTTGTAATTCTGAATGTATTTTAATATATAATATTTATTATTTTTGTAAATTGTTAACCATTTTGATGTATTTTGTTGACCCCTGGGCACCCATGAAAAACAGTGTTCACACTGATTGGGTTTCCCCAGGCAAAATAAGATCTAATAAATAAATAATAAATAAAATGTATTAGACTGCTCCATAGACAATGTGTTGAAAATTCAAATTTCACGATATCTTTGCCAAACGAATTAATCTGCAAGAAATTTTTTGTACATAAACATTATGTAGCCAGAGGTTTCCAGTTATATAAAAATCTCAACTTTTTTTGAGAAAAGTGGGGGGTGATGCCCTTTTAAGTAGATAAATTAACTACATGTATTTAAATGGGGTTTCAACTTTGTCAATACTGCTGTTTTCTCGTTTTTTGCCAAATGTTTCATAACAAAAATACCTAATGATAATGTTAATGACGAATCCTTCACTCTTAGGCAATTTATAAACAATTTTAATTGTTTACACCTTCGCTGTGATCACTGAATAGGCCTTTAATCAATTCATTCTTTAAAATATCTGCACGTCATATGTATATATTCATTACTGTTTAGTCTATGCAGTCTGCGGTAGAATGACCGGTTTTTGACTCTAGTAAGCAGGGTAATACATGTTCAATGATAATTATTAGAGCATACAGGGTGAGGAGGATGCAATGGGCTATTCCAGAAAATAGGTGCACACCCCCTATAGAGGAGTAAATTTTCAATCAAAGAAATGTCCGGATTTCCAAGTCAGCTTTCTGAAAACGACTGGATTTCCAGTTGCCAATGTTACTGAAAAAAGCTTGGAAATCCAATCAAATGAAGGAAAAACTAGACTAAGCTGTGGTCTAACCCACGAACACAGCCGTGTTGTTACCCCTAATGACCTTTGACCCCAAAATATATGAAAACGGCCATAGACATTGGCTAATGTCAATGCATGGGTGCATGTGGCACCACTTTGCTATGATACTTGTGGCAGAAGGGCATTTTGAAGGTTTTCGTCTCAGACCGGAAGTGACCCCTTAATGACATTTGACCCCAAATCAAAAAATACCACATATGAATTGGGTACCCACAATTCATGTGTGAACATACCGTTACTGTCCTATGTTTTTCTTAGCAAATAAAAAAAATTGAAGGTTTTTCGTTTTATACCGGAAGTGACCCCTTAATGACCTTTGACCCAAAATCTGTGAGGACCCCATAGACACTGGGTAATAACAATGCATGTATGCAAGTGGTGTTACTGTCCTACGTAATTTGTGGGAGAAGAAGCATTTTAAAGGTATTTCGTTTTGTACCGGAAGTGGCCCCTAAATGACGTTTGACCCTAAATAAAAAATACCACATATACACAGGGTAACTACAATTTATGTGTGAACATACCGTTACTGTCCTATGTTTTTCTTAGCAAATAAAAATTTTTGAAGGTTTTTCGTTTTATACCGGAAGTGACCCCTTAATGACCTTTGACCTCAAATCTGTGAGGACCCCATAGACACTGGGTAATAGCAATGCATGTGTGCAAGTGGGGTCACCGTCATAACGTAATCTGTAGGAGAAGAAGCATTTTGAGTTGAAATCACGTTTTTGACCCCTATGACCCCAGCGTGACCTTTGATTCCACGAGTTTCATGTGACATGTAGGGGCATGGTCAATGATGGTTTTGACCAAGTTAGGTCCAAATCGGTGTAAGCATGTGAGTGCTAGAGCAAATGTAATGGTCGGCAGAAAGAAAGAAAGAAAGAACTAGAGTCAACAGACGCTGAATACAAGCCGCAATTTGACCCTATAACTTGACCCCTGGGTTACGGATGGGGTCAACTGCTCTTGCACTGTGCTTAGGATGTCATAAGAAATATTCCTGGTGAATTTCAGCTTAATCGGAACTTATACATGGATTTTGATTTTTTGAAAATTTTTGATTGACCTTTTGACCGCTTTAATGACCTTTGACCTCAATGTAAAAAAAACCTTATGTACACCGACAAAATGTATTGTTCCAATTTTAATTAAAAAAATTCTAACATGTTCAGTTCTTGAGATAAAAATTCTTGAAGTTATTCAGCTAAAAACAGGAAGTGACCCCTTAATGACCTTTGACCCCAAAATAAAAATACCATGCATACATCAGGGAACACTTATTCATGTATGTTGGTTATATTATTCTGGTCTGTTTACATTTTGAGATAAAATTTTTTTGAACATTTTTGGTTTTTGACCGGAAGTAACCCCTTAATGACCTTTGACCCCAAACCTGTAGGCATCCTAAAGACCCTGGCTAGTAGCAATGCATGTGTGCTAATGGCGACTCTCTGCTATATATTTTGTAAAGACAGTGATTTTTGAATATTTTTAGCTTTCAGACCGGAAATGACCCCTTAATGACCTTTGACCTCAATTCTTTTTAGGAAGTTTTAAGCACTGCCACATGTTGATTCATATGCATGAGTCACATGATCATTGCATGAAATTTGTGGAAGGAGTAGCATTTTTGTGAAATCACACTTTTGACCATTATAGCTAGGTCAAAGGTCACAGCAAGGTCAAAGTCAAATGTAAGGTTTGGCCTAGTCCAGTGGTCATTTGGCTCAACTATGGTTGAAATCTGTCGAAGCATAAGAGAGCTAGGGCGAAACGTGGCAAGTCACGCAAAATGTCACGAGTTGCCAGAAGAAGAAAGAACTAGACTAGATCTGGCTACAGATCTGGACCTAGCCGGGGCCGGAAATGCCAGTCTTAAAGTTTGACCTTTAACCGCTAAACTTTGACCTTTAATCTTAAACTTAACATTTGACCCCTAGACCTTTGGGGTCATAATTTTTTTCATGTTTAGAATGTCGTAATAATCATTCCTGTATCACCACCTTAATCCCTCCTTCTTTCTCCCTTACTCCTTCTTTCTCTCACCCTCCCGCCATTTGTCTCCCTCTCCCAAGTTCCTCTATTACTTCCCCACCCCACCCCTCCGTTTCTCATGATCTCTCCCTCCCTCTCTTAAATTCCAAATAATTACTGTTTTGTACTAATCGCCTTCTTAATCTCTCCTTCCCTCTCCCTCTTATATTCCAAATAATTGCTCTTTCTTGTATTCAGGTTTATTAAAATAAAATTGCGACTTTTGCTGGGTAACTTTAAAACCCCCTCTCTACCTTACTCCTTTTTCTTACCCCCCCCCATTTGTTTCTCCCCTTACCTTCAAAGTTTATCTATTACATCCCTCCACCACTCCCCTTTCCATCATTTCTCTCAATCTCCCCTTCCCCCTCTCTTAAATTCCAAATAATTTCTGGCTCTCAATCTCTTCTTTCCCCTCTCTTGAATTCCAAATAATTAAATGACTTCACTTTATGTTCAAAGTATCATGAGCATGATCAGCACACGTTGAGTGGGTAGTAGGCGGCGAATCTCAAAGTGCAGTGCTTGTATGACTACTCACGTGATATGGCACGTCACCCAAACGGTATCGCTTTCCAATTATTGTATGTCTCGATTCTGGTTTATGTCATGGTCTAGGAAAAGTTGATAAAAATTGGAAATTGAACGCTAAACATTAATATGTATACATGTAGCACATGTATCATCATGCATGATCATCATGGTCGTCATCATTCCCTATCATGATGATGATGATGATGATGATGATGATGATGATGATGATGATGATGGTGATGGTATGATGATGATGATGATGATGATGATGATGATGATGATGGTGATGATATGATGATGATGATGATGATGATGATGATGATGATGATGATGATGAGATCGGTTCTACCTTATGATGATGATGATGATGATGATGATTCATCATCATCATCATCATCATCATAACCATAATAGGCTCTACCTTATTCCTTCTTACTCTCACCCTCCCGCCATTTGTCTCTCCCCTTATCTCCCAAGTTCTCTCTTACTGCCCCCACCCCACCCACTCCGTTTCAGTCTCTCCTCCCTCTTTAAAATTCCAAATAATTACTGTGTACCAATCGCCACCTTAATCTCTCACGCGTCACGATTCTCGAGTACCCTGCTACTCAAGTATTTTATCTCATGATTGACAGGCACTAATTGACAGGCAAAATGATGGATTACCCAATTATTACAGTATGTCCCACTTATTTTTAGTTTCGTAAAATCGGAGGAACATATCTACAAGGTGTGCTTTTTCTAAAAATTTGTAGGCAAAAACGGATAAATTACTTCAAATATTGTGGCTATTTCAAAATTTAACCCTTGACTCCAAGCAATGGGTAATGACCATGCTGTCAGTGCAGATGGCATCAACGTACTATGTTACATGTAGCAGATATAATTGTTAAAAGCTTTTTTAGACTCGGACCGGAAATGACCCCTTAATGACCTTTGACCCCAATTCTGTGAACACCCTATAGGCACTAGATATAGCCGATGCATATGTGGAAGTGACGTCATCGTACTATGTAATTTGTGGCAGAAGAAGCATTTGAAGATATTTGGTTTTATACCAGAAATACCCCTTAATGACCTTTGACCCCAATTCTGTGTTAACCCTATAGACACAAGATATAGCCGATCCTTATGTGCAAGTGACGTTATTGTAGGATGTTTTATGTAGGAAGAAAAGCATTTTTAGCTCAAATCACATTTTTGGCTCATTTGACCCCTCTGTGACCTTTAACCCATTAAAAGTAATGTGACATGTATAGTCGTAGTCAATGATGATTGTGACCAAGTTAGGTCAAAATCGGTCAAAGCATGTCCGAGCTGGAGCAAAAAGGTGTATATTTGTTGCCAGAAAAACCGACCGATAGCATTTCAAGACCTAGCCGCAGTCCCGGCTAGGTAACTAAGCTGTGGTCTAACCCACGAACACAGCCGTGTTGTTACCCCTAATGACCTTTGACCCCAAAATATATGAAAACGGTCATAGACATTGGCTAATGTCAATGCATGGGTGCATGTGGCACCACTTTGCTGTTACTTGTGGCAGAAGGGGCATTTTGAAGGTTTTTCGTCTCAGACCGGAAGTGACCCCTTAATGACATTTGACCCCAAATAAAAAATACCACATATGAATTGGGTACCCACAATTCATGTGTGAACATACCGTTACTGTCCTATGTTTTTCTTAGCAAATAAAAAAAATTGAAGGTTTTTCGTTTTATACCGGAAGTGACCCCTTAATGACCTTTGACCCCAAATCTGTGAGGACCCCATATACACTGGGTAATAACAATGCATGTATGCAAGTGGTGTTACTGTCCTACGTAATTTGTGGGAGAAGAAGCATTTTAAAGGTATTTCGTTTTGTACCGGAAGTGGCCCCTTAATGACCTTTGACCCAAAATAAAAAAATACCACATATACACAGGGTAACTACAATTTATGTGTGAACATACCGTTACTGTCCTATGTTTTTCTTAGCAAATAAAAAATTTTGAAGGTTTTTCGTTTTATACCGGAAGTGACCCTTTAATGACCTTTGACCCCAAATCTGTGAGGACCCCATAGACACTGGGTAATAGCAATGCATGTGTGCAAGTGGGGTCACCGTCATACGTAATCTGTAGGAGAAGAAGCATTTTGAGTTGAAATCACGTTTTTGACCCCTATGACCCTAGCGTGACCTTTGACCCCACGAGTTTCATGTGACATGTAGGGGCATGGTCAATGATGGTTGTGACCAAGTTAGGTCAAAATCGGTACAAGCATGTAAGTGCTAGAGCAAATGTAGTGGTCGGCAGAAAGAAGAAGAAAGAAAGAAGAAAGAAGAAAGAACCTGTAAGAAAAAAGACACAGCCGTGACTAACGTCACGGCTGTGTAAAGCCGTGACTAACGTCACGGCTGTGTAATCACGGAAATGTTGCAAATGAGCTCTCAAATTGTGGATTTTTGATTTTAAACAATTTTTCTGTCGGATTTTTTTGCCTTTGTGCACTTTAAAAAAGTCTGGATTTCCAACAATCACTACTGGACAAAAAGTCCGGATATCCGAACTCCTCTATAGGGGGTGTGCATCTATTTTCTGGAATAGCCCAATGTTATTAACCATGTTAACGTAAAAGAAAGGTACAGACAAGAGATATATTGAAGAAGTATACACATACCAAAACATAACATAACGTGTAAAAGCATGGCGTAACATAAGAATGTGAAATAACATAACATACAGTCAGGACAATAAATTGGGTAGCAGTTCATGAATCATGACTTTCTAGCCAAAGTGATGGTTAGTTTCGAAAATCAATCTCAGGATGGTTTTGTTGTTGTTGTTGTTTTTGGGTGTGTTTTTTTTTTAATAAGAGGGATCAGTGACGACAAATGATGCAGAAATAACCAAGCAGTGTGTATCCAGCTAAGTATATGAAAATCTGAATTGTCAGGATATAATGTATTCTTTTTTTATTCCATTTTAAAAAATATATGTAAAACATATATTTTCAAAAATGAAATTTAAAAAAATATTGTTAGCCAGTTATAGCGGGGTTTCTGTTATTTGGGGGCTTGCCTTGAGGCTTGATATCATGATATATACCGTAATAATATATAATAAAAAAAAACATTGCCATTTTTAAAACATTTTTGAAATCTTCGCATCATTATCGCATCATTAATCATTATTATTATTTCTATCATGTTCAATTATATCGTTATGAATACGGCAGACGGCCGAATCCGGATTCGTCTTTTGGTAAATTTATTTTACGAATGCATTACATTTGAATTAGAGAACAAGGGATCAATGCTGTACATGATAGAGGGCAGCATATCATTTTTTAACGGAGATCAGATGATAACAGCACAATAAGTAGTCAAAGAGGGCGGCATACAGGGCTACGAAATCACCGGTATCGTGGTACCAGCGTTCCCAGAAAAATATTCAGAGTCGCAGAAAAAATCAAGACGGAAAAATAATCTTGAATATCATTTTTCTGAAGCTCTGAAAATATTCTGTGAACACGATCACTCGTGAAATATTTTCTGCGAACTTTCTGCGACGATAACTGATAAATAAAACTAAACGCCAGTGACAGGAATGAATATAGCATAAGTAGGATTCGTTCCCCAGAAAAGCAGGTTTTTCATTGATTTGCCAAGGGAAATAATTTTTTTTGTTGCATATTGTTTTGGAAAAACTTCAACTGTTCACATCTTTGGAACTAAATTAATGTTCAATAACTAGGAGTTTGGGTCCTAAAAAGGGGGGATCAAAAAAAATTCAGTCCTTAATAGAGGGGGATCAAAAAAATTCGAGGGTAAAATTCCGGAGTAAAATGTACAAGAAGGCATGTATTTCGAACAACAGTTCACGTTCCCAGAAAGGCATACAAGGTTAGTTGACGGTGCATGCATCACAGTACGGTCACCGACAGCAACCGTTAAAAAATCGATATGCTGCCCTCTATAGATATAGCATTGATCCCTTGTTCTCGAATTCAAATGTAATGCATGTGTAAAATGAATTTACCAAAAGCCGAATCCGGATTCGGCCGTCTGCCGTATTCATAAAGAATATGATATGTTTACAAATTTTTTTCTTGTGTACTATTTTCATTTTATATACAGTGACACATGGTGACGAACCTATTTTAATGCAATGGCGATAGCTGTGAGATGCCTGTTATCGGTAACACTCAATTTCATGTATTTTTATGTTACATTGCTGTTGATGATGATGTTGATGATGATGATGATGATGATGATGATGATGATGATGATGATGATGTCACATTATGGTATATAACAAGATGATGATGTCAAATGATGATGATAGCTGATAACTCTCAGATGAAGACGATGACGACGACGATGCTGCTGCTGCTGCTAATGATGATGATGATGATGACGACAATGATACTGGCGATGATGATGATGACCATGATGATGATGATGATGATGATGATGATGATGTCACATTATGGTATGGCAGATAACAAGATGATGATGTCAAAATGATGATGATAGCTGATAACTCTCAGATGAAGACGATGACGACGACGATGCTGCTGCTGCTGCTAATGATGATGATGATGATGATGACGACAATGATACTGGCGATGATGATGATGACCATGATGATGATGATGATGATGATGATGATGATGATGATGACGATGATGATTGTGGTGGTGCTGACAGCGACTAGACTGGAAAGCTTGTTATTTCTGAAAACGTATTTTTCTATTTGTTCCTGTCACAGAGGCCACATGCTTTGCTCCTTGCAACCGCCACGTATTCCATGGTATTATCCTTGATCTACATGTCCTACATTTATGATTGGCAAATGATCACCTATCCAAATTCACAGTTCCAAAAGGGAATACATAAATGGACCTATTCTTCTGTATCGCGCAGTTTTTTCCAAGAGTTTAAATATTCTCTTGGTTTAGGAGGTGATGCCACTACTTCACGTCATGGCGTACGATTTGACATGGTTCATGAGGGATACAGGGATATGACATACCAGGTTAGTAAGAATGTGGGGAATGACGTGTCTCTGATGTGCAAGAAGAGTAAGAAGGGCACAGAGTCAAAAGTCCACAGTCTCACAGTCAGTCTGTATCTTGTCAAACATTTCATAACGTTTTGTATTATTCTATACATGTTCTATGCTAGTATTTTTAAAAGGTAAACATCGCATGCATGTTGAATAAGCCAGTTTGGAGGATAATTGTGACCCGTTCTGATAAAACCAGGAACAAGTCGCATTTTTAGCATTTCATGATTTGAATAAAATGTAAGCACTAACACACTTTAAAATGATACCAAAATTATATAAATAGCATAAATACTTTTCAAGATATGGATAATTTTGTAAATGGTACCTTGATATTTTTTGACGAATTGCTGTTCTGAGTAATGGACCAGTTAGTTTCCTGCCTTACACAGGATTGAATAGGGATTATCATAGTTCAACTGTTAATTAGTGATTAAATAATCCTCATTTTAATAAGTACTCAATTATGATTAAATAACAATTTTGCGAGTGAACATAAATACATATAATCATCACTGTTCAGCAAAGTCCACTGAAGGCCTTTATATCCTTTGCATAAAATCCTCGCACAAATGACAATCTCCAAAATGGTGCCCTTTTCCCCTTGCATGTAGTCCGCCTGTTTCCACTTTATTTGAAAGATGCGTTGTTTCATAAACAAGACTTCAGCAAGTCGACAGAAGAATGTATCCCTTTCTTGGAAGAGGTACGCATCTTCTCCGTTATTTTGGATAGTAGTTATGTTGACTACATAAAATTATGTCTGGTGCTCAAGTACCTTTCTTTGAAGGCATTTGGACTGTAACCTATATATAGTAAACATTACAGGAATAACTTTATGTGTTTAATATTTATTTCAGATTAGTAGGATTAAAGTAATTCCATTTAAATAGGCACACATCATTTTTGTCTCAGTAGTATACACAACTGTCTCTCGTATTTATCATATACAGCCACTTAAATTAGCGTGTTCAAGATGTGCAATAGTCTCAAGTTCTGGACATCTTCTCAATACGGGCGCAGGTTCGGAGATCGACGCACACCCTTGTATATTCCGAATGAACAACGCACCTACGCCGGGCTATGAAAAAGATGTAGGGTCACTGACTACTGTACGCTCGATGGGACATGTCAACTTAATCAAATCTTTTGAAAAGAACGGCAGAAACAGGCATGAGATGTTTGCAGATAACAGGTAAACAGGGCAAGCTATTGTTTTTAGGAAGCAGCAAAATAAGCAGCTTATTTTGCTCTGAGTCTGTTGTCTTGGTTGATACGGAGTTCAATATTTGAACTTGCCTTCAGTTTTTGACTTGAATTTGTTTTTAAACCACTGCATGCAGTTTTCGTTGTTTGATTTCATATATTTTGTTGTCTGTCCATGAAGAAGAGCAGTTCATCTTCTCGACACATCGGCTGTTTTTCTTTCTTTCTTTTTTTTCCCAGCATATAACTAAATAACTGGTATGGTTGAGGAATAAATCAGCTATCACATACTTTTTGAGTTTTGACAATTGACCATCCCGTTCTTGAAATATTGAAAAATAAGAATTGTACGAAACTACCTCATTTTCAAACCTTTCCACGGATTCAAATATCAATCGATGATCTGTATTCGGAGTGTTAAATCACTGCACTGCGCATCATCAGCGCATGAGGCGTCTACATGTATTGTCATTCATAGTAATTTGACTCCGTGGAACGGATTGAAAAAGATGAAGTTTCATAAAATTCTTTTGTTTCAAAAACGCAGCGGTCAATTGTCAAAATTAAAAAAGTATGTGATAGCTGATATATTCCTCAACCCCGGGCCTCAACCGTTTATGCGTTAAAATACCCCAAAATTCAGTTTCCGACGATACAGTTCTTTCAGGGACACCATGTAGTTTACAATTGACGGATCTGTACTGAAAGTTATAAAAACCTAAATCTTATTTCTCATTCTTTGAACATTTTGAACAAAACAATATCTTCCTTATTTCAGGACCCGAACAGAAATGGTGCTTATCAACTGGATGAACACTGTCCACGTGGACGTCTACTCGGACCAGGAATACAGATATGCCATACTATTAGCACATCTATATCCTGATGTACACTTCTACGCTTTTACACCTGAGAAAATGAATCGAACACAGGAACTGTTTAAAAATGAAACCGGAATATCCAGGTTAGCTATAAAGATATCATACACTGTAAAATATTACCGTTATTTTACGGCACTTGCCCGTCAACTTTGAGGTTATTTACCGTAAATTTGAATTAAGATTTCACTGAAAATATGCATGTTTACCGTTAGACTGTACAGGGTGTCCCAGAAAAAATTCCCGGGCGAATAAATTTGGAGAAAGTAAGTCGAGAAATAGACATCAGAAACCAAAAATCTAAACATCAGCGTGTAGCCCATCTTATTCTGCATCTGATACGTCAATTTTACTGGATTTGGTTGACTGATTGCGAAGAAATGAGCGAATACATAACACATGCTTCATATCATTTCATTCCAAGATCAGTCAACACAATGCGCACTAGTGGTTAACTGTCAATGTGCTTCAGATGTTGTTCTGCGAAATCGCTTTCATTCTTTTTAAACAATCTGTTTCTTATAAAACATTTAATTAGGTTTTGTTCAAATTTGAAAACCTGCAAGATTTTGAAAATGAAAGCTTGCATGTAAGATAATGCCCGGTACTTAATTTGTAAATATGTTTTTTTCGTTAATGTTGATATAAATGTTACATAAAGAATTCCAGCTGGCTTTAAAAAAATCTCACACACATTAATATTTTTGGAATATTTCCAAGAAATTATAATGCAAAGTTTTTAAAACTTCAACATTAATGTTGCATGGTATCAAAAATCACACGTAAAGCTGTAAGCACTTGATCATAATGTCATTCTTGGATCAAATGTTCTTTGGAAAGTTAAAATATAACATATTTGCACAACATAAAGAGTTAAAGTTGAAAAGCTTCCAATTGCAGAAGTCAAAGTTTTCTCGGACAAACTGTTATTCATCTTTAGTGAAAGCATGAATGACAGAATGTCGGATTATAAAATAGATGAGCGAGTGAGCGAGTATGAAAAAAGCGCCTGGTGATCAAACTTGGAATGAACTGCATTGATGCACGTATTATGTAATCGTTCGTTTCTTCGCAACCAGTCAACCGAATCAAATAAAATTTTCGCATGTGATGCACAACAAAATAGGCTATGCGCTACATTTTAAAATGTTTGATTCTGATGTCTATTTCTCGACTTACGTTCAATTTTATTAGCTCGGTAATTTTTTCTGGGACACCCTGTATTTGTTTATTGTTTTGTGTGTAAAGTGTTGCATCTTCCAGTTTTTTAAATAGCCGTATTGTCCTGCCAGATTGTGTTTAAATGCCATTTCGTATAATGTATAGATACGACAACAACTGTAATTTTAATGCTAGAATGTTAGTAACCCAGTTGCCAGGTATTCTACCATAAAACATACGTACTTTCTACTGTATTGTATACAGGATTATGGGCATTCTATCGTACTTTTACGGCAATAATACTAAATTATATGCTAATTATACAGTGAAATACTTGTAAATTCGAGGTTTTTACGGTAGAATGCTGGCAACTTAGCTAGAACAACTTATTTGCCAGGTATTTTTACAATGTCAAAATTGCTTCTGACATAATCGTCATAATCAGAGACTTGTTACCTTTATCTTGCTAGTTTCAATATGCAGTAGTCTTGTGAAGTCATATGAAAAAGATTATTGCATCATTATAATTATGTAATTCATTGGTTCAATTTCTATTGCAAATGAAATTTCAATAATCAAATATAATTTCAACCTCATTATGTGTATGTGTTACATGAACAAATTCTAATACACCTTATACTCCTACTCAAAAGTTGGAATTAATATTAAAATTTGATATATCAAAGATATATCAAAATAAAGAATTTATTTGTAAGTGCAGTCCTTTCAGAGCCCTTTCAGTTATGCATAATTTTATGTGAAAATTAAAATAAAATACCGTACGTTATTTGCCGCCCGACCGATCCACCACATGAATTTGACTGAAGAGCAATTCAACAATTAGTATCTTTTGTCTAATTCAATTAATGAATTCTTGCATGTTTTATTATGACCAAAAGAACATAACTTCAGCTGTGCAACTTAC
The DNA here is from genome assembly GCF_039555335.1 of Amphiura filiformis. Lineage (NCBI taxonomy): Eukaryota > Metazoa > Echinodermata > Ophiuroidea > Amphilepidida > Amphiuridae > Amphiura > Amphiura filiformis. The sequence continues at coordinate 77,934,993 of NC_092633.1, forward strand.
ATAAACTCTTGCTAAAGTGGTTCTTTTGATCAGTTTTGGAAAATAAACTAAAATTCGCTCTGGGTTTCGCTACTGATCGACCAGATTGTTAATTTATTGATGCAAGGTTGGACTTGTAATTATTATTATTATTATTATTATTATTATTATTATTATTATTATTATTATTATTATTATTATTATTATTATTATTATTATTATTATTATTATTATTATTATTATTATTATTATTATTATTATTATTATTATTATTATTATTATTATTATTATTATTATTATTCAGTTTTGAAGCAAACACCTGGCTGTCAACGGGTTGGTTCACAATGGTCGCCGCTATGGATATATGCAATGAGATTACCGTGTATGGAATGGCACACGAGGATTTCTGCCAGAATACGACGTAAGTTGCGAATGTCTTGCATTCTGTTTCGGCTTTGTTTGTTTCGGCTTTATTTTAACATTCTATAACATTTGAAAGAAATGTTAAAATATGTGACATTTGATTATAAGACTACTGTAAGATAATTAAAAAGCAGCAAAACTGTTGAATTCGCATAATTCAATTTAGTCGTCGGCAAAGACATTTGAAGCGGGAAACAAAATAAACAAAATTTGTCAATTTGCGTTTTGCTTGTACATATTCTGACTTTGCTCATTTCTTCCTTATTCTCCTCAACGATGTGTCATCAATTGACTTCATGTACGTATATAATCTCCATTTGTCACACAGTCCATCTGATATTTTGCCTTTTTGTATATATTTTTATGTTGTTGTTGTTATTGTTGTTGTTTGGTTGAAAAGACAATTTGGGTATATTTCAGTATATTATCACCCGTATTTTATATTTTTGAGTATTCCAAATATATCCACCTTGCTATAACTCAAATCCCATCTCTTTGAGTTGTGTTAGTGGCCTTATAAACAAAAAGGAGTGCTGAAGGAGTCTGCGTGACTGAAACCCCACTTTGGTACAAATAGTTAATTATTATTTATATAATTGATCAGTGTTTATATTTATATCTTTTCTAAACAGGACATATGAAGAAAATGTGCCCTACCACTACTACGAACCAGACAAATTGAAAGAATGTCAGTACTACAATAAAAGTGAGACACGTCTTACAGGTGGACATCTATTCATCACCGAAAAGGCTGTCTTTGCGAATTGGGCAGTACAACACCGCAAGATTAATTTCAAGCACCCAACGTGGCCAGTGAAAAACTCTACCAATAACCTTGATACGCCGTTCTTCAACAAATTTTGGGCATTTATTAAAGAAGGTGGTAATATGTCGGAACTAAAGAAAATCAAAGCCCCTCCAAAGAAATCATCTCGTAGGCGGAGAGGGAGGCGAAAGAAGGGAAATAAAGTCGTTATAGTGACACTACAGAAAGGAAATGAAAGTATAAAGGTGAACCAAGATGATTTGGTGGATACATTGGTGGAACTACTACCAGATGTTAAATTGATACAAACCCATGAGATTGTAGACAATGGCGGTGATAAGAATGAAAAAGTTAACAATGGTGAGGAGAAGAAACAAAATATCAGCAACGTGAAAAAACGAACAAATCTGATACAAATGGAGAGCAGCAAGAAACTGACTTCGAGACATACGATGCGCGATGTCAATAACAAGAGAGGGGATAATTATTACGAGAAGGGACTAACTTTGAGACATATGATGCGCGATGTCAATAACAAGAGAGGGGATCACGAGAAGGGACTAACTTTGAGACATATAATAGGCGATGATGAAGTCAATAACATGAGAGGGGATAATTATCCCGAGAAAGGACAAGTAAATGATGTCCTAGATGAGAAAATGCAAGTGAATATTGAAAATGAAAAACTTCGAAATCGAGACGGTAATGATGAAGCACATAATAATGATATTGATGCCAAAAAACGGCATGACAAAGTCAACTGGAAAAAGCAAGGAAATCACGATGTTTATATGAGGAAAGTGTTACACGAAATTCTAAATAACGACGTTGCTTCTGAAAAGAGAGGAGCGTGATTACATTAGTTATACGCCGAGGCCAGGGGAAAATAAAGTTTTGTTGATCATAACAAGCAGGAAGATATGTAGACGTTGAAACTCAATTTATTCAATTCTAAGTTGAGACAATACCATTGGACATAATTATAATAAAGATGAAACTCTAACGTGGTAGAAGTGTTTTTCACTTCTTAAAGTAAATTGTAGGTACTTACATGGCCTTTTCTTTTCTTTTCTTTCTTTAATTTTTTCTTTCTTTCTTGTTCTTTTTTGGCGCCCTCTACGGAGGCGCCAAAATATAGGCGAGGGCGCCAAAATATAGGCATGACTTTGTGAAAAGCTTCTAATTTCACTCTTGCTAGATTGACTTCGCAATTGTTTTGCTAAAATTATGCCCAGCTCAGAAATAAAACCACAATTTGCTTGGATTTTATTTTATTATTGTTTTCTGATATGCACAGGATAAAATGGTGAGCGTATATTCTTTGTTTAAAATACAAAATTAGGATTTATAAAAACACCAAATAAATCCTGACCTTTGTATGGGTTCAACCAGTTTACCGTGTGCCTTAGAACCCGATAGACGGTGACATTTGACCATACACTAGGATCCACAACATGCTCATCTATCATGGGAACAGTTCTTAAGCCCTAATACATTTGTACTTTCATCCTTTGAAAATTTGGGTACACAAACTCATACTCTGCAACTTGAGGTCAAATTTTGCACTATATGATTATGTAATTGAGGTTATTGGACTTAGCCATTGGGATGAGACTCTTGTGGTCCATAGTGATAAGATCAATTAACGAGGCCTCTGAAACTGATGGCTTTTGTTTGCTAATTACCATAGAATCTATATAGCGGTTATTGCCAAAGTTGCAATATGGTGGCACAATTGGGCGGCAAACTTTATGCAAACAACACGGCATATTAATTATACATGTTCTACATTGTTGTATTTTAAAACACTGAAGACCAAAATTGACGTTATTGCCATAATTGGATCATGGAGGTAGTACTACAACTCTGGTGGAAATTCGTTGCCACACCAGGGCCACACCAGCACGTTCTGGTGTTAAAAGCACGCAATCGAAGCTAAATATGTGATAGTTCCGTATTATTTTGTATAATAGTTGCAAATGCACATTCAGATTACACTTGCCCCTTCCCCACCCCCCATTTTCCAATGTTGGGAGACTGTAATGTAGAAATGATGATGATTTTGTCCAAATCAACATTGCAATAGGGGAGCGGGGAAGGATGTTGGCCATTTTTCGCCAAGGTTGTAGCTACTACCTCCATGATTGGATTAAGTAAATAACTAAATCCTGGTATCTACCCAGCAATGTTTGCTTATCTTTATAATTGTAACAAACTGTAGTGTACTATAAATGGTATAAAGACAGAAAAGGCAAACAAACAGAAATTTAGAGTTTTAAATTAGAGAGTTGACGGGAAGTTGTAAGAGTTAAATTGTTCATGGATATGATTGGTGTAAGGGCGAAAATGTTGAATGTCAGATCAAAGTCATCCGAGGTGAATTAAGTAATGTCAATCACAAATTGTTACAGGTCATTTGAGGTGGACTAAGTTTATATTTGGATTGTCAGAACACCTTCCCCAATCAGACACATTTCTCTTGCATTTGATAATCTTCTACTCTTCCCTAGAAAAATCATTATAATACCAAATCTACACACCATGGAATTCACCATATCACGTCCAAGTTCACATTGGGCACCACATTCCTTTTTTAAAGGAATTTTTAGTTTCTTTCCTTTTCTTTTCTGGACATAGAGCATTCAATGTTACCATATTTTGTTCATTCCGTATCGGGGTGGAGAATTATCTTGCTTGTTTATTGAAATAATTAAACTTGACACATTGCCACTTCCCTTATCACCGGTTTATTGAAAGTATAAAAATATAACAAAACATAATCTCTATTACATAGTACTGTTGAAGTAAATTGCTAAAGGAATGGAGTACTGATCAGCTTCAAAGAAACGTGCATTAAAGGGATTTGTCTTTAATCACAAGGAGACATTTTTCTGTGAAAAATCTGTGACCAGTTCAAAAATCCGTGAAAACCGATCACGTGTTTTTTGTCTCCTAGTGTATAAAGGGTTATAATTACCTAATTATTATACTTTATATGCTATAATTACTTAAAGGAGTATTTCGTGATCCTAGCAGCCTCGTTTTATGACATTTTTAGTAGATATCCACGAAAAATGCTTATTCCCGAAATTTCAGTTGATTCCGATTTACGGTTTGCGAGTTATGCATGATTATGTGTATTACACTGCTCCATAGACAGTGCGTTGTAATTTCGTTCTGGTGCACCAGAACGAAATTCAAATTTCACGATATTTTTGCGAAACAAATTAATTTGCAAGAAATATTTGGTACATAAATATTGTGTAGCCAGGGGTTTCCAGTGGTATAAAAATCTCGACTTTTTTTGAGAAAAGTGGGGGATAAGGCTGTGGATCACGAAATGCCCTTTTAAGTGATCTGTAGAACCTTTGGGTTAATTAAAGGTAGAAACATTGCACCTTATCATAACTTTAGAACATTATTACACGTTACTAAACTTTTAACTTATTATTTTTTTTATAAGCAAACCATATTTTAAAAAGGTCCTAGAAAGTGCCGATTGCCCTGCATCGGGGATCTAATAAAGGAATTATGCCAACAAATCAAAATGTAATTGCCCTCCTGACCTTAGTTGTTAACTTAACTCTTAAAATATTAGTTCTTAAACTTACGATATTTCCTAATCTAATATTATTATGTACATGTATAGTGGTATTTTTATACACAAAAATACCAAAATTCGTATAGTGTGATAAATATGGCAAGCCAAACATGCCAAATGTCAGTAATTAGAGGAAGCTAAGTAAATAGGGACAGGAGTCATGGACTTTCCAAAATATATGACTACGTTTGGTTTATTTTTCGCTCCGTTTGTCAACATCCGAAATAAGTAGGCCATAAGTCAGTTGACTTACACTACACATGTCGGGGAATGGAGATTGAAAATTCCAAGTTTTTACCATAATTAACATATAGCTCAAATACAAAATGAGGTTTTCAAGTCAAAAGTTTTTAAAACCCATAGCGTATAATATCATATTTAAACCTTTTTTCCGGTTAATAAAGTCGTGCTTTTTTAACTGACAAAAAGGCTGGTTTTTTTTACTTGAAAAAAAACTCTGTTTCTCTGGGAAAACTTCAAAGTTCAACTTTCTGGGGATTTGGCTTGCCTTGAATGACCACTAGTCTTGCATAAATTGAAAGACAGGTTGTTCATGAATGATTATAGAGCTAATAATCTGGGTATATACCTTAGAAATTAATATTTGATGGGGTACTCAATATAAAAGTGACATGCAGTACTTGCCGAAACATGCAAACTCATATTGGGTGTAAACATGGATCATTATTGGATAAAAAACTTTTTTTTAATATGAAAAGGTCCTAGAAAAATCTGGTTGGCCTGCAACGGTGATCTATTGATCTAATAACCCTAACCCCCGAAGGGCTTTTTGGCGACGGTAAGGGAAGAATGAAAGAATAAAGAGAGAAAAGAGGGAAAGAAGTTGTTTGCTGTGGGTGGGATTCGAACCCGAGACCCCTCGCATGCCAAGCACTCGGTCGGCGACACCTTGCCACGGGTCTTGGGCTTCGCTGGCCAGCGAAACCGTGCCTATATGTCACATAGGGCGATTGCGTCATCACACCACGTGGGATGCACGCACGAACAGCGCATATATCAAGTAGTATTTTGTAGTATACAGGCGGGTTAGGGTTAAAGAGATTGTGAAAACAAATCAAAATGTGAGTGCCACCCCTGACCTTAGTTGTTAACTTAACTCTTAAAATATTAGTTCTTAAACATACGATATTTCCTAATCTAATATTATTATGTACATGTATAGTGGTATTTTTATACACAAAAATACCAAAATTCGTATAGTGTGATAAAGATGACAAGCCAAACATACCAAATGTCAGTAAATAGAGGAAGCTAAGTAAATAGGGACAGGAGTCATGGACTTTCCAAAATATATGACTACGTTTGGTTTATTTTTCGCTCCGTTTGTCAACATCCGAAATAAGTATGCCATAAGTCAGTTGACTTACATTACACATGTCGGGGAATGGTTTCTTTAAAATATATGGATCCGGCTGTATTCCATAGTGGCGTATAGTGATTTTTGGTCATTTTTTTTAAAATTGGCACATATGTTTTTAATGATGTTCTCTTTCATTTTTTCTAAGTCTCATCAGTCATAATTAGCTAATTAATTAGTAATTAATTAATTAAATGTGGCGTATAGTTACAAAGTGACATTTTTGTATTCCATAGTGGCGTATCGACCATACGCCACTTTTTATACACATTTTATAATTATGAAATATCGGCAAAATGAAAAACATCGTATGTCATAGTGGCGTACGCGTATCGGACCTATACGCCACTATGGAATACGAACGACGAAAAGTAACGCCATAGGGATTACACGGCGACCGAGGTGGCGTACGGTTAACGTAAGACCAAAATATAAGACTATGTTTTTTCTCTCCTTTGGTCAACGTCCGAAATAAGTATGCCATAAGTCAGATGACATTACACATGTCGGGGAATGGTTTCTCTAAAATATATGTCGGGGAATGGTTTCTCTAAAATATTTAGTATGAGTGATCATTGTGACCCGATTGAAAATTGCAATTTTTAGAGAAAGCTGTATTCATAGAAAATAGTTCAAATACACATACTCACAAAGCTCAAATGCAAAATGGGGTTGTTCAAGTGAAAAGTTTTCAAAACCCACATACCGTATAACATCGAATTTAAAACTGTTTTTCAAATTGACAAAGTCGTGCTTTTTTAACTGACAAAAGGGCTGTTTTTTACTTTAAAAAACTCTATTTCTCTGGGAAAACTTCAAATGTCAACTTTCTGGGGGTTTGGCTTGCCATGAATGACCACTAGCCCGCCTTGCATAAATTGAAAGACAGGTTGTTCATGAATGATTATAGAGCTAATAATCTGAGTATATACCATAAAAATTAATATTTGATAAGGGGCACTCAATATAAAAGTGACATCCTAGATCCTAGAAAATGCTGGTTGGCCTGCAACGTTGATCTAATAAAGCAATTATGCCAACAAATTAAAATGTGAGTGCCACCCCTGACCTTAGTTGTTAACTTAACTAACTTTTAAAATATTAGTTCTTAAACTTACGATATTACCTAATATAATCTAATATTATTATGTACATGTAGAGTGGTATTTTTGTACACATACCAAATTCCGCTATATAGTGTGATAAGGATGGCAAGCCAAACATGCCAAATGCTCAGAAGTTAGAGGAAGCTATAGTAAATAGGGGCAGGAGTCATGGACTTTCCAAAATATAGGACTATGTTTTTTCTCTCCTTTGGTCAACGTCCGAAATAAGTATGCCATAAGTCAGATGACATTACACATGTCGGGGAATGGTTTCTCTAAAATACATGTCGGGGAATGGTTTCTCTAAAATATTTAGTATGAGTGATCATTGTGACCCGATTGAAAATTGCAATTTTTAGAGAAAGCTGTATTCACAGAAAATAGTTCAAATACACATACTCACAAAGCTCAAATGCAAAATGGGGTTGTTCAAGTGAAAAGTTTTCAAAACCCACATACCGTATAACATCGAATTTAAAACTGTTTTTCAAATTGACAAAGTCGTGCTTTTTTAACTGACAAAAGGGCTGTTTTTTACTTTAAAAAACTCTATTTCTCTGGGAAAACTTCAAATGTCAACTTTCTGGGGGTTTGGCGTGCCATGAATGACCACTAGCCCGCCTTGCATAAATTGAAAGACAGGTTGTTCATGAATGATTATAGAGCTAATAATCTGAGTATATACCATAAAAATTAATATTTGATAAGGGGCACTCAATATAAAAGTGACATCCTAGATCCTAGAAAATGCTGGTTGGCCTGCAACGTTGATCTAATAAAGGAATTATGCCAACAAATTAAAATGTGAGTGCCACCCCTGACCTTAGTTGTTAACTTAACTCTTAAAATATTAGTTCTTAAACTTACGATATTTCCTAATCTAATATTATTATGTACATGTATAGTGGTATTTTTATACACAAAAATACCAAAATTCGTATAGTGTGATAAATATGGCAAGCCAAACATACCAAATGTCAGTAAATAGAGGAAGCTAAGTAAATAGGGACAGGAGTCATGGACTTTCCAAAATATATGAATACGTTTGGTTTATTTTTCGCTCCGTTTGTCAACATCCGAAATAAGTATGCCATAAGTCAGATGACTTACACACATGTCGGGGAATGGTTTCTCTAAAATACATGTCGGGGAATGGTTTCTCTAAAATATTTAGTATGAGTGATGATTGTGACCCGATTGAAAATTGCAATTTGTCAGAGAAAGCTGCATTCACAGACAATAGCTCAAATACACATACTCACATAGCTCAAGTGCAAAATGAGTTCAAGTGAAAAGTTTTCATAAACCCACATACCGTATAATGTCAAATCTAAAACTGTTTTTCAATTGATAAAATCATGCTTTTTTAACTGACAAAAAGGCTGTTTACTTGAAAAAACTCAATTCAATTTTCAACTTCTGGGGATTTGGCTTGCCATGAATGACCACTAGCCCGCCTTGCATAAATTGAAAGACAGGTTGTTCATGAATGATTATAGAGCTAATAATCTGAGTATATAGCCTACCATAAAAATTAATATTTGATAAGGGGCACTCAATATAAAAGTGACATGAAGTACTTGCTGAAACATGCAACTCGGTGACTGCCATTCGGAAACAAAATTTAATGTAGGTTTGCCAACGAGGGAGTAATATTGGGTGACAACGTACATATCAAAATGTTACATTTTATTGATATGATTGTTCGGTGGAAAGTCAAATTTGACTCAAATGAAGTCATTGGGTAGATGTAAACATGGATCATTATTGGGCAAAATTATAATAAAGATTATGAAAAGGTCATAGACAATACTGGTTGAATCTCATAAAGGAATTATGCCAACAAATTAAAATGTGAGTGCCACCCCTGACCTTATTATTGTTCACTTAGCTAACCTTTTAAAATACCGTAAAACCTCCTCTACAAGCACATTATAGTGATTTTTGATGAAAGCTAAATACGATACATGCGTAAATATGCCAATGCAATAGATTGGTCTTGTTTCTATATGCTTGGATATATAATTTATTTGCTCAAACTCCATAATTTTATGATTTTGTCGATGATTGCGTCTGGATTAATTCTATATGCCTGTGGACGAGGTTTTACGGTATTAGTTCTTTAACTTAGGATATCCACTAACCTAATTATATATATGTATAGTGGTATTTTTGTACACATACCAAGATTTCTTATATAGTGTGATAAGGAAGGTCCTAGAAAAATACCGGTTGGCCTGCAACGTAGATCTAATAAAGGAATTATGCCAACAAATTAAAATGTGAGTGCCACCCCTGACCTTAGTTATTAACTTAACTAACTTTTAAAATATTAATTCTTAAACTTATGATATCAACTAACCTAATTATATTCAAGTATAGTGGTATTTTTGTACACATACCAAGATCATCCTTACATAGTGTGAAAAGGATGGCAAGCCAAACATGACAAATACTCAGTAATAAGAGGAAGCTAAGTAAAAAGGGACACGAGCCCGGGGACACGAGTCGGGGACAGATTTTCCAAAATATAAGATTATGTTTATTTCTCAGTTTCTCTACTTTCTTCAACGTCCAAAACAAGTAGGCCATAAGTCTGTTGACTCACAAGATTACACAAGTGATGACGGAGAATAGTTTCGAAAGTGTGAGTGATGGTGACCAGATTGAAAATTCCCGCCATTTGTCAGTGAAAGCTGTATTCATAGACATGTTTTACCACAATTAACATAGTCGTTCAAATGCAAAATAGTTTAGTTCAAGTGAAAGGTAAAGTTTTCAATTGATGAAGCTGTGTTTTTTTTTCTGACAAAATGCGTTCTTAGTTTTTTTTTTAAGTCTTGTTTTTCTGGGCAATTTCAAATTAAAACTTTCTGGGGATTTGGCTTGCCATGAAAGGCCACTAGCCTGTCTTGCATGAATTTAAAGTCAGGTTGTCCATGATGAATACCGCCATGACTATCCACTCCTACAACGGCTATAAACTATTTTGTTTGATCTACGGATAACCGTTGAAAGCGTTGTTGCCATACTGAAACGAAATTAAAGAGAATTCCAACGTCATAACATCTGTTAAAATACGATTACGATTCTATCTTGATTACAATTATTTACAAAATTTACTAATTTTCCAAATTACATTTAGACAATCGGCATACAACTTTTAAGTTGTATTAAAATAAGTTACTACCTGCAAATAATTGTGTTATTTACTGCTATACATTGCTGAATTTATTGTATTTTTAACAGATAAAGTAGGCCTATTAAATGGTTGCCGCTAGGGCCAGATAGGGTAAGGATGGAATACCCCTCAGCCTTCGGCCTATAATAAAATTGGCTTCCGTTTAAATAAAGTAGGTAATGGGGATACGCATCCTGCACAAGAACAAATAAACAATGGGGAACGATTGCTCGCTACGGGAGGAAACTGAATATATTAAATAAGAAAGAGTGAACAGTTTACCAACCCAAAGTGTTACAATTAAACAAGACAACATATAAATACAAATCCCGACCGGCACACAACCCAAAAAAAAAAAAAAAGCAAGGGAATGTGCCGGCGCGGGAATCGAACCCACGACCTTCCGATCTCTAGACGGACGTCTTATCCATTAGGCTACCAGCTTCCACTGATAAACGGTGGTTAAAACTGGGTCTAATGTTTGGCAGTCGAGGTATAGGCTACAATACACACAAACAAATATTACGCAAGTACACAAGTGAAGGCGATCATTACTGATGCTTAATCGTTTCTTTATTTATTTATTTATTTTATTTATTTTCCCCATGGAAGAAGAACATCGACTAAATCGTGCATTAAGTTTCGACTATTATTTGAATTCCTACTGCTTACATATGAATTAAACGGATACGGGTTGTATCCATTCCCCGGGTATCCATTCCCCACGTAATAGGCACCACCACTCGCATAGCCCAGAGGAGCTAGTTGTGTTCCATAGGCAGCACTCGCACCTGCAGCGGCCCCAGCACCGGCCCCAGCACCGGCAGCCCTAAATCCGCCGAAAATGCACATGGCAAATACTATGGCTCCAATGATAGCAAGAAGGGCGATAATGGCGGCGATAACGATGGCTGCAATGGCACCACCTCCAATTCCTGTAAAAAAGTTTTCAACGAGAGATATAAATGTTTACACAAATTATTTTATGTTTCCTCATCGCCTGCATAAACCAAACCCTGTTGTAAATTTTAATTTACATTACTTTTGTTGAACTTGCAGAAACTATAGAATTAATTTTCCTTTTATCTTGAACAAGCCGTAGCGAACAATTGCAAAAATAGTCCAAGTACTTTGATACCCAGGGGGCACTTGAATATGAATGTGACATACACGAAAAAAATTACTGAGTCAAGAGATTCACCAATGTTGTGTCTGTGTTTCCACTTTTTCCTCAGCTATTTTTGTTTTTGCATGTTTGGTCACCTTCAGTGCAGTATCGGTGATTGTATATAAACACCAAAATTGCTATCTTATCAATCACTATGACATGCATATACCTACAGTAATAGTATAGCATGCTCAGTAAAATACGATCCTGCATTGTTTTGTAAGCTTATATGTAAGCTCAACTCGGTCTTTCATTTCGGGAAGCGTACTGGTCGGTTGTTTAACCCTTACACCCAAAAATACCACAGAATACCACGATGAAAAATTCAGCGCATGCATGCATCCCAGGGTCTGCGATGACGCAATCACCCTAAGTGTCAAATGCTCACGGAATTGCTGGCCGGGCAGCAATTACCCGTGTAGCTACCGGTCCGCGATCCCGGGGGGCACTCAACTTTGGAAGTGACGGTATGTGCCTGTCAATAGGCCCCTCTTTGAAGTCGACTATACCCGATGACCCCTTTTTTTTAAAGCCATACCCGATGACCCCCTTTTTTTAGTTGCGGCTACCCAATGACCCCCTTTTTTTTTTTTTGGCTACCCAATGACCCCCTTTTTTCTAGTATAGCATCATCAAAATGCAACAAAAAAAATGCCGAAACTGTCAAATTTTGCTCCATTTTTTTCAAAATTATGCCGAAATATTCAAAATTTTGCTCCATTTTTTCAAAATTTTCTACCCGATGACCCTTTTTTAAATCCTATACTCGATGACCCCCTTTTTCAAAATATTGTACCCAATGACCCCATTTTTAATTTTGTTTGTACCCAATGACCCCCTTTTTTTAAATAACGCTTTGTACCCGATAGGCCCCTACTTCGCGACTCCGGTAGGCACATACCCGTCACTTCCAAAGTTGAGTGCCCTCCCCCCCCCCCCGGGTCCGCGACCGTGTGCTTGGCATGCGGGGGGTCAAAGGTTCGAATCCCGGGGGTGCCAAGTCAAAAATTCTTCGGATCTTCTTTGACTTCCGATAGCAAAAAGCATGGGTCAGTGTTAGGGTTAGTTAAGATATATTTTGAATACGAAGCTCAACTAATGCCAGCTTATATTTAGCACCCAGAAGTTACACAATTCATGAAGATGATTTTGATGTCTGTAATATCACATAACTCACTGCAGTCGACCAAAGCCACACAAAACAAAATAGCAGACGGTGAAAGAAAATCAGCCTCACTTTCATTTTCGGATTTGACTCATTAAAATTGAAAATGAGTCAAAAAACGATCTTGACTCATATTTGATGACGAATCGAGTCAACTTACTTATTATGAAGTGAGTCACCATATTTTTGACTCAATGCCATCGCGTCAGTAAAGACCAGGTTTTTTTTTTAAATGAGTCACATTGCTGGCGACTCACAAAAGAAAGCTCAAAATGAAGTAACTCTGTATTTTTTCTGTGTGCCTGTGACCATGGAAGAAAGAGATGAGAAGGAACCACAACGACTTCGATCGGCCAAGTAGTAATCCGCATATCTATTGACGCATGAAAAGAAAAGCTATCAATGGTACTTACTTTCATGTATGATCCATTTACCGCGATCGATGCTTGGCAAAATCATTACTGGAAAAAATTTATAACAAACCCATCCACGAACAAACAAACGCTACCCAGAAGTAAGATTATGGAATTTCACTGATGCTCTGAACATGTATAGTAGCTTTGTTTTGGGATCTACAGTCAAACTGTTTTCTTGATCGTGTTGTGTAGAAAATGTCCTATAAAACATCGAAAAGGTAATCAAAATCGGCCGTTTTTTTGCTGAGTTTCATCTTTAGCAAATAAGGTAAGATTTTGGTGACTTTTTCGATGAAAAATAGATGTAAAATGTTCTTAAATAATGCACAATGTTCCGGTTGAGTCCGGTACATAAAACCTGTTTAATTTAATAGTTTATATGTGTATAATCGTAACTAGCTAACTCGTTTCAGTGCCAAAGACTGCCAACTCTGAGAAAAAAGTCATCAAAGTTCGGAAAAATTGGGCAAAATGGAAGAAAAAGATGTAGGCCATCAATGACCGATGATCACGTCACCAAAGAAAATCCTATAGGGTGCTTGCACGGAAGGTCATTAGTTCAAATCATCCTTCACACACGCTCCAGAAGACATGCAAATACATGGAATACAATACCAATCACCTATTTAACGCGGGGTATTGATCAAAGTAAATCCTCATGAATAACAATGTCAACTAAATGTCGGTAAAGGGAGTGGACAAAGTGAATGCGTTCGTTGTGGTTCCTTCTTATCTCTTTCTTCCATGCTGTGACATTAGGGGTACGCGTACCGGTGTAGGAATTTTTAGACAAAAAAAGGGGGTCATTGAGTGTGTGCTCCATCAAAATGTGGGTCATTCAGTGTGGGACCGCTAACATAGGATTGGGTGATATTGAATTTTGAAGCTAAAATTGCAATAGTTTAGCTGATAAGTTCCCAAATTTGGTATAATATTGTGCACTTTGTGATAAAACATAGGATTTGCCACATATGAAGTACATAGTCCAAAGTTTATTTTAAGATGGGGAGGGGCATTTTGGATTTGACCCTACTGACCGTTAGAGGTCACGAAAGGTCACACAGGGGGAAAATGCTCCAATCATGTCGGCAGATACCTACCAAATTATTCATCTGATCTCAAGGATTTCAAAAGTGTATAGTTGATCTACGTATTTTCCCTCATTTTTGTGTAAAAACAGCACATATTTGGTTGTACAGGGGTAAAAATTTCAACTTACTCCTATTTTACAAAAATTTGTGGCAAATTGTTTGTCTTGACATAATAATCAAGAAACAGTATATGACTTTTACCATCTAAAATGTACTCTTTACTTGTTATTGCACTAGAAGCCAATGATCAATAGGACCCTATGGCCAGCCAATGGCATTTGGCATTTTTAACCTCTATAACATTGTAGATATCCAAACTATTCTTTTTATGATTCTCGTCAGCTAAACAGACAATTTGCTACCATATTTGTCCAAATCGGAGCAAGTTGATATTTTTACCCCCTGTACAAACAAAATGTGCCATTTTTACCCCCAAAATGAGGTTTTTGTAGAATAACTCTGTAACGATAGGTCATAGATAGCACAAACTATACATTTTTGAAATCCTTGTGACCAGATGAATAATTTTCACATTTTTACCCCTGTGTGACCTTTCATGACCTGTAGAGGTCAAATCTGTAAAGCTTCTACATCTTAAAATAATCTTTGGACCATGTACTTCATTCGTACAGGGAGCACGGTGGCCTAGCGGAACGGGCACTGACTCATAATCGGAAGGTTGCGGGTTCGAGCCCCGGCAACGCCATTGTGTTGTGCCCTTGAGTAAGGCACTTTATCTCGATTACTCCTCTCCACCCAGGTGTTTAAATGGGTACCGGCATTCTTAAATGCTGGGAAGGTAACAGACTCGCTGTAGAGGAGGTGTAGCGATCCCCCTATAGCAACATTACATGGTGGAGTCTGGCCCAATCGCCAATGAAAGAGAGATGGGCACTCCGATCACTGTTTATATATAGGATCGTCTCCTTTACCTTTACCTTACTTCATTTGAGGACACTCTCATGCTTTTATCAAAAAGTGCACAATGATTCAGCTTAGTAGCTGTACTCAAAATTATTTGTTCAAACCGCGCACGAAAAGCGCAAACATTTGCAGATTTAGGGGTAACCTTGTAAGAAAGGGGGTCATTGGGGCTAGAGTTTGCCTCAAAAAGTGGGTCTTTTGACAGGCACATGCATGGCGTCCCGTATGACGCGTACCAATATATGCCCCCGGCCTATTAGATTTAACTTGTATGTTCTTACAAGGAGGCCCTGAGTTGTTATGCCAGCTGATGCCAGACATCCATGTCCATGACCCCAGGTTTTTGGATCTGGACGTTATCCTCTGAATAAACGGGTACCCACATCGCATCAGAGTTTGTACAAACCAATGACCTAAGACTGGATTTGGCGAAATTTAATTGAGGTAGTCCCTAATGGCGGTCTTGAAGTTTCCGTAGTCAGTTATGCGACGATCTGTGAGATCCCATGACCAAGCAGTGGAGGTCCCAAGATCAAACCTGGTCAGACATGAAAGATCATTTCTACCATCTACAGCCCAATATGGAATTCTCTTCCTGCCAAAATTCCAGCCATTAGATCGAGGGCCAGCTTCAGCAAGGGAGGTTAATCGTTTTCTGGGTGCTTCCTCGTCAACTGTTAATGCCCAGTTACACCAAAAAAAAACCCACAGATATTTCAAAACTGTCCAATGGCGGCTTACCATCATCTGTTGGTGGTGTAGTAGGAGCCTGTGTAGTTGGGTCATTGTCGGTGATGATGATGGTAATTGGTTGGGCATTAGTTCCACATGAAGTTGATGACAAAGTCAGAGTGAAGGTTTCTGTGGATTCGGGCATCGAATCATCAATGATGTTGAGTGACAGAGAGTAGGAACTGGATGATGCCGGAATGGTAAAGGATTGTGTTACTGTGTAGTCCAACCCTAATGTGGCTGATGTGACTGAGTTGGAGATAACCACCGGAGTCACAACTGTGGTAAACATGGTAAAGAACAAAAATATCAAGGTCACGTAAACTTTGATATTTCATAAGCATTATTATGATATACCCAGCCCAAGCTTGATCGGACTGTTAAATTGTTACTTTCATAATTAAACCAGGAATTATTATGAGTTGCTTATGTATGTACCCAAATTATAGTCCGTACACCTTCCCCGATTCAGTAAAGTAAGCTGCAATTTGGTAATTTTCGCAAAAAATGCTCATTTGTTGAAGGAATCTGTTATGCTAGTTGCATTACTTGTAATGTATCATTTCTTCTTTGCAAATGTATACTTTTATATACGTATGATCATTACTCTTAGAGGAAGGTATTATATAGATCAAAAGTAACTTGAACGGCTGTTTGATAGACCGTGTTCAAAGCCAGAATTCAGACTAAAGACAATAGGAGCTAGCCTAAGAACATCATCTGAAGAAATAATGGGATATTCCAGTTGAAATCCATACAACCCCTATTTGAAATTCACACTTCTTGTGTGGAAGATTAACATGATTAAGGTTATGTCTTCCATAAACTATGTAGCCTAAGTGTTTAATATAGTAGGTAAACATTAAATTAACAAATTTGAATACTAAATCAAAGTTTACTATCAAACGCATAAAGACTTAACGATATTAATCATATCAAAGTAAACATCTGAAAAAAGTAACTAACCCCCCTTTAATAATTACCATTATTCAAAAACGGGTATTGTATTACAAATCTGTAAAATGCGTTGGAAGCAGAATTTATTTCTGCACATTTTGACACTTCATTTGTAGCAATTGACTATATATTGACGTCACAGCGTACATTTAATTCAATGTAGCCCAAGATTTGAAAGTTGCAGTAAATTCTATTGATTTTGCATTCAGTGCAATGGAAGGAAATCTGTGCAATGACATCTGAGTGTTTTTGTATTGTAAAAATTTGTATGTAAGTGCAACTTTCAAATCTGGACCTCACTACATTAAATTGACCGGTGTCTTATTGTTTTCTGTGCTATCGTATCAAATGAGGTGTCCAAATGCGCAGAAATAAATACTGCAGATTTGTAATACAATAGCCCCTTTTTGAATAATCAGTGTTTAAAAAGTGTAACAAAGTAAATACATTGAAGTGTTTAAATAAGTGTTTAAACCGGAACATTTTCAACAACAACAAAAATACATATTTACAGTTTACAAGCATATCAAACAATTGGTAAATTAAGAGCTTGCATAACATCCTTTATGCGAACCAATCACGCTTAATGTTTACCCATCTTCTTTATCATTTTACCCTGTATTAATTGCTAACGTCTTTACAAGTCTGTGCCAGTTGCGATATTATCAAATTATTAATGAAAAACAAGTTAATAGAGAATTATAATTGCTTTATTCATCATCATCATCATCAATAGTCTCCCCCGCAGCAAGTTTGGTTACGCTCCCTCCACATCAACATTCTGCCAATGACCACGTACTCCATTTCTGATTAGCTAAGAGGGCGACAAAGCGAAGTCTATTAGAACCTGATCAGAAGCGATGTATCCGGGAACTTGATTGCCAATGGGTTTCAGGGTCGGATTTACCATTGGGCCAGATGGGCCCGGGCCCAGGGTCCCCAAAATTTGGGGACCCCCAAACTTGCCCTGCGCATCCGAAAATCACCCATGTTTTGGGCAAAAAATAGCAAAATTGCACAATTTTGCGCCCTTCGCGCGCACTAGCCTTTTATATGGCAATTTTTATGTTCATTTTGGTTAAAATAGTCTGAAATTGATTAGAAAATAATCTAAATTCAATTTAATGCTTCCGCCGCCACTGTCGATAGTATAGACGAATCCAACGAGTCAAGTCATGTTCAGGATTTGGTCGGCCATTACTGGGTCCCCGCAACACCAAATTGGTGTTGTGACTGCCCAGTGCCCAATTGGGTGGATTAAGCCGGTTATAAATCGATGTTAGTCTTTTGTGTTGTAAACTGTCATCATTCTTTTGTCTACGTGTAACAAGGGTGATAGAATGCAGTTTAAAATACCCTACAAAGCCGCATCATTTCACATTTTAGGTGAGATTGAGCCGACGGGGACCCAGCTATGGCTGCCATTGAGGTGTAGGAATGCGTGAAATTGGATTCGTCTATACGTAAACCAAAACTTGACCACTTGACATGATTGAGTGCACAATCTGCACATGCCTAAGTTCCACACAGTGACTTTGGGGGCCTCCAAATTTTTGCCTGGCCCAGGGCCCCCAAAAACGGTAAATACGGCCCTGGTCGAACTCTTGACTGAATTATCAGTGTGTGAGCACCGAGCAGCACATGCTGGATGACGTCATGGGAAAAGTATTACCATATCAAAAAGAACTTGTTCGTTATCATTGGCAGACTGTTTGTGTGGAGGGTGCGGAACTTTCTGCTGTGGAGACTAGATCATCAAGGTCATGAAGGATAGAGAACAAACTAGCACAATAGAATTAGAAGAAAAAACGTGCATCAGAAACAAAGTGCGTCTGGAGCTCCCAGCGTCCATATTCTGTATCAATTGTAGAATTGTCAACGGAAAAAGCACACAATACTTACTAACTGGTGCAGCGACGTTTCCCGATTTAGTTATCACCACTGATGCAGTGCTTCCTTCAGATGTGACGTAGGTGCTTTGTGACCAGCCTATTACACCTGTTAATGTGAATAAAAGAACAAAGATAACTAGATGTAGTTCTTATTGTTACTGTTTTTGGAATAGCAGAGCCGTCGCTATGGGGTGTGGGTGTGAGGGGGGAGAGACGATTAACGGGTGAGAGTATGAGATGTGTCTAATTATTTTGCAAGATTGACCAAATATATGTACATCCCCTCACCGCTCCGCACCGCGGCCGCACCCTTTATCAGCAACAATGGAGTATCGACCTAGGGCATAGTAGCAAGTCCCCGTCTTCTGCTTGTCATATCTACATGTAATTTGACATATATTTGTGATTTATGCCATTCAGTCTGAATGTTCTCTTGGATAGTTCGTCAAGAAAGGACCCACGAGTGCATTAGCAATCTACGCCGTCAGGCCTATGCCGTGACTGGTCGTGCTAACCCCATCAGAGGCGTACCGACCGGGGACAAATTTGCTCAAATCCCGGGACTAAATTGAACAAAAGTTGTACTAAATGTGCATATACATATTTCTTTGACCCAGTGTAAGGACCCTTAACAATTTTAATTTTGCGCGTTTCGCGCATTTATGCCGCTATGAAATCTGCCCTATTGGGTTGTCATACTTGGGAACCAAAAGGTTTGCGTATGTAGCACTTCCTTATCCGTTTCGCAAGGTGTGTGACAAAGAGTTGACCAGCCTGTTATGATAATTAAAATATGCGCCTATACACTGATATAACTTACAGTCGTCGTCATCATCAGTAATGCTCACAGTAAGCACGTTTGGCGAACCAACGATAATGTTATCTTGTCCGGGTTCGATGGTCAGTGTAAATGTCTCCGTGCTTTCTTCTGTACTATCACTAATAATATTTACAGGAACACATTTCTCTGATTCTTCCGTATTGAAGACGATTTGTGACACGGGCGAAAAATCAGACCCACTTATGGCAGTCACACCGCTGGAAGAAATCGCTGAAAGAAAATATGTTTTGATCTTTAGCATGACTTGTAGCACTGAGTTACGCACAAAAAGTATCATTACAATGACTTGAATAAGAGGCCATGTCTTGACGATATTACACTCAGTAAGACATTTGCAGGTTTCTATACTGGTTTCATAGAACTAAAATAGATTCATTAATTATTGCAAATAGTCGGAGAAATAAAATATTTCTCCGTCTCAAATATGATATCGGAATGATTTACAAAAAATCTTTCTTAAAACTTCTTGGATGAGAAGATGATAGAGGCCGGGTATTGAACTGAAGGCCTATAGATAATAACATCACTGCTCTTCTCCATCTGACTCATTAGCTCAGTTGGTAGAGCATCGGTCCGGTGATCCGAGGGTCCCAGATTCAAATCCTGGATGGTCAGTGAAATTTTTTCACTGGCTGTCATGTATGTATGTATTGACTTGTGTTAAAAACCTTTCTCATATTGCAAATAGTGTTCATGTTTAACTTACCAATAGTAGTACTAAAATAGATTCATTAATTATTGCAAATAGTGTTCATGTTTAACTTACCAACAGTAGTAGTAGTAGTAGGTGTGGTTGTACATATGTCGCCTCTTCTGACCAAGCAAACCTTATCATTAACCTGTCCATCACTTTCTCCAACAGAGAGCTCAGATACTTTCCAGTAGTATTCAGCTGAAAAAACATATTTTTTAAATCATATACGATTGCAAGCAAATTCCTGCTATTATCAAGCCCTATTTCCGTTGATTTTGTTTACAAAAGCATGTTTGTCACTGCATGCTATGCAGGGATTTGACATCATAGGCTGATTTGGCCACTCTTTAACTGTACTCGATCCAGGATTAGAAAGACCAAATTGCAGGCAATTTGAACGGAAATTGATTCTGAGAGATTATGGTTACCTGCCTCCGAGTATAACTCATCAATATAACTAATAGGAGAAGACACATTATGGATCACAAAGCCAACATGCAGTCCACGCCCATATCTCACACACATCTATCTGTGACGACACTCTAAACAGACTAACACAAGTGCTTATATACGGATATGACTTTTGTAACACTTCAACCCGGGACTTCAACACGTTTATATTTCTGCTTTATACGTAAAAGAATAATGAGGCGTTACCTACACCACAAGACGTTTATATGGGCATTTTCACCATCAATTATAAACATGTTACGGCGTTAATATTTTTGTTGAAAATACCCCTAAACGTGTTATAGTGTTAATCGTTAGTAACGCCTCATATGTTGAATTGTCAAAAAGTGTTATCTTCATATGAACTCTTGTGTTCAGAGTGCAGTAATGTTAGTGCAAGTTTGTTGATCTGAAACCCTTATATTCGTGAACTGCATGTCATCTTGATGATGCATGTACATGTCATAGTCAAACCAAGTACAATGTAGTCAAATGTTCAACATTATATTCTATTACATTCATTGCATTACATTACATTTATTGCATTACATTACATTACATTACATTACATTACAAAATATTACATTTAAAAACATTACATATTACATATAAATTGAAAATAAGGGTCTTTAGGTGACACGTCGAATGGGGAAAATAAGGAATATTTGGGTAACGAAATACATGTTAAAAATGGGGTCTTTGGGATGATTTGAAACATGAATACAAATTATTCGCCTGTTATATAAATCATATAAGAATGGTGGCCAAACAAAAGACTTCATATAAATGCAATCTTGTTTCCTTCAACATTTACAAAACATTACATAACACTTATTATATTACACTACATGCATTTATTGAGCGCCCACAATGAACGGAGCGCTTTCCAAAATAACAGGTACGTGTTAAACTACTCCAAAAATAGGAGCACCCCTCCTTCCTCATTATAAACTATCTACTGCTTTTGTACATTCCAATTATTATCACAATAACTCTCCTGCTTTTTGCCCACAGGGTATAGAACTATTTCCGTGTGTACCTTCTGGGTGCATTATGATATATTTGAAACTTACCATCATTGTTTTTGATTTGAATGTTGAGTGTGTCTGGACCGTCTATATTCCCATTTACACACGTGGATCCCAATGGATCCTTCAAGGTCAAAGTAAATGATTCATCGTCTTCTACCTCGTTGTCGTCTGCGACAGTTACGGTGACAGATTGTGTCGAAGTTGAACCCGCATTAAACGTCACATCCCCATCACTTGGTGAGATGCTGAAGTCATCATTATTGGTCGTAATGTGATCAACACTAAAATCTATGAGAAAAGATGGAATTGTACACATAACATAGCATTTTGTACCATTCTTGACAACATAACAATTCGCTGAGCACTATTGCTTGATGATTGATTGTGACTCTTGTTTTGATTATTCAAAAGCGCGGGGAGCGCCGCCTACAAATAGTACCTCTTTAGAGGGACTTCAACTTTCAATTGGGTAGGTTTTTTTTATTGGCATCTTTCAGAACCATCTAATCTTTAGCAGGCCAGCAGCAACCCGAGTTGAACCATTTCTTCAGAACCAGTAATCTTAAAGTGGACAGGGAACAGTCCGCTTGAAAGGCTCTTTTCAGAGCCACCACTAGAAAGGGTCATACATGTACTATAAACTATTCTTTTCAGAACCACCATTCCTTAAGTAGATACGGGGTAATCTACTATTGCATGTACTATTGGGCAAAAGGTCACCCACCCGGGGCCTGCAGAAAAGGTTCAGTCTAACGGTGCAGTTACGGGATTAGAAATTCGAAGAGGCCTCTGGTAACTTTCCCGAATAATTATATTCATTCTATCAGCACTCTGGGAATACGTACTATTGTCTATACCGACTTTTATTTACTCACCTACTGTTTTCGAAAGGACAGTCCCCTGTCTTGTAATATCAATTTCAACAGGTCCGTCCCCCTCGCATATCACTCTGTCATGTATGTTGTCAGACTCAGAATTCACGTCCCATTTAAATTTAGCTGTTGAAAATGAACAGATATTTCATTATACGTTTTACAAGCATATACGTTGGGATCCCATCACACATACGCCATCTCTCCCATTTTTGAAATTAGAGGCCGTAGGAGACATAGGATCTTGACTTGAATATCCATTTCAACAGATGCCATCAAGTGTAAAATTCTCTGGAGTACTTGTTCATATTTCGCGCCCGAAGTTATATACCAGGGGTGCACTCCCAGTTTCGACGTAACGCTATGTGGGGCTGTTAAGACCTCTTTTCAGCATCATGTTACCATGACCAACATATTTTTTTTTATCATATGGAAAGGTTTGGCTACAAAACGATTCTCTTATAAACGCATATATGCACAGTTTCCACCTCGATACACCTGAGCACACAATTTCGTCCAAGCAGCAGTACCCTGTAGAGAACACAGTCTGAGTTTACTCTACACAGTTGAGTGCATAGCATCATAAGAACTGTGTGAGCTTCTAGCTGGTGACTAGTTTAAATTAGGCATCTTTGTCAAAACTTGCCCCCTCCCTGCTCCCCCGCCCACTGGCTACATCCATGGACTCCATGGAAGGTAATCTGGGATTTGCCTGTATAGACGAATCTCATTTCACGCATTCCTACACCTCACTGGCTGCCATAACTGGGTCCCCGTCGGCTACAATACACCCAAAATGTGAAATGATTCGGCCTTGGCGGGAATTCTAAACTGCATTCCATCACCCGTGCTACACGTAGACAAAAGACAACACAATACAATACAATATAACATCGATTTTTAAGCGGCTTTAATTCACCCAATTGGGCAGTCACAACGCCAGTTTGGTGCAGCGGGGACCCAGTAATGGCCGACCAAATCCTGACCATGACTTGGCTCGTGAGATTCGTCAATACGGTGTCACGACGACTTAATTCGCAAAACTAGGAACAAAAAAATCCAGACCAATAGAAATGTTGGTTGAAAATCTGATAAACTTATGGTAAAGTGGTATTTTGAATGCACCAGAGAGTGTAACGAACGTGTAATAATAAATGACCGAGAAACTTAAAATTAGAGACAATCATGCAATGTTCTTGATCTCATAAAATGTACATTCAAACTTACAGTCATTATCCGTTATAGTTATCTGAGCTGTTTGGGGATCACCAACAAAACTGCAATCTGCAGGTCCAACGGATGATATACCAACGGTGAATGTCTCCGACTCCTCGTAACAGTTATCATCAACTATGTCCACAGAAGCTGTCACTGTATTCCGGCTTGTTGGAGGAGAGGCGAGGAAATTCAAATCTTTTGCAGTGCTGTCGTAGTCAGCTGATGTAGCCGTGTTGCCAGCGAATGTAAGTGCTAAATAAAACATTTGTGTAAAACATTGTAAGTCATAATAGTCGGTCATACAACTTTCATTTGTTCAATGTTGTTATAACCAAATACATTTTATTGTACATTGTGCAGAATTTATTGCTGCATGCTACATCCTTTTGTTCATTACCTCCTTCTTATATATTAGGGGAGAACGGGGAGTGTTCGCCCTATTTGTTTCAGACCAAACTAGCGATGCCAATTTTAAGGTTAGGGACGATCTGGTTAACCTATGTGAAAGCACTACGTTGGCTATATACGACCACAATTATAGGCCTTACAATATTAGCAAAAAGGTAGAGCAAAAAAATGCAAAGTGGCGAATGCTGGGGAAGGTTCGCCCATATGGTGGGGTAAGTTCACCAAAATAAAAAAGGTTAAAATATTGCATAACAATAATCAAACAATTAGCAAGGGTATACAGGGCATTCATTCTCTTCTGGGGAGTTACTAAATTTATTGGAGGGGTCGGGGTCAGGGTACAATGTAGGGGTCCAAAGTGAGTTAAAACGTATTTGTTTACAGCTGCGGGATGATTATGAATTAGGACATAAACAGTGGTATACCACATAACGTAAAAAAACATGCATTCCAGTAGTTTTACCTTGTTTAATGGTATATATAATTAGCAATATTGCATACGCCGATGGGGCAGGTCCGCCCTCAACTTTGGGGTAACTCAACTTAAACATATGGGGCGAACATGCCCCATCCTCAAAGAAGCGCATTTGCCCCTTCTGCATATCTTCATATTTTCCTCAGGGTACGCAAAATACAGATTGAATGCCGAGTTTACAACTGAATTAAATCTTTGACAAATCCCATGCGTTCCCAATACAGATTTCCATTAAAACCATCTGTATCAATGTTAACACAACATTATTAATGCAATGTTTTGGCTGCAGTTTGATGAACACGTTCTTATATGTCGCGTAGCTATTATTTATAATGACCTATACTAGGCCTTTGTCACCTAATTTTGTCATCACCAAATTCCCCGATGGCCGTAGTGCTGCGAATCACGTGGTGGGCGAACCTGCCCCCAGAGCGAACACTCCCCGCTCTTTCCTATAGCATAATTATATGACTACAAATTATGCTACTTTCGCTCATATTCCGGTCGATCCTTCATGTAATTATTTCGTGTAAGCTAATCCAAACTATAACCCTAAGCCTAATCCTAATCATAACCCTAATCCTAACCCTAATCCTAACCTTAACCCTAACCCTAATTTCGTGTAAAATTACATGAAGGAGTAACCCATATTGCCTCATATCGACACTGTTTAGATGTATTAATCGACTACTTACCTGCTGTTCCTTCTTGCATAACACCCGTCCCTGTTCTGACAACCGAAACACTTAATGGTCCTTTATCTTCACTGACGGTTGTAGATGGTAAATCCAACGTATACGTGATACCTGCAAATATTATCACACAAATATGTTACTTTACATCTTTTGTCTCTCATGGAGCAAAATGATGAGAATTTTACAATCACCCATTCAATCCATGTCTCTTACTTCCATGTTCAAACTCAAATGCATAAGCAGTATGAAACAGTATGACTGTACAGTGTACTTCGGTTATATATAATGCGCTTTTATAACTGCGCACGTGACCTCCTCCGTACTGCCATAACAGTGACATAACCAATGTCGTAACTAGGGGGTGGGGAAATGCCCCCACCGCCATTTTAGGGATAAAGTGGGGACGGTAGAGCAAACTGTCATTAAAATGACAAAAAATGGGACAAAAAATTGACAAATGGGGACGAAAAGTTGACTAAAATTGACAAATGGGGACGAAAGGTTGACTTAGCCCCCCCCCCTCTTACAACGGGACGAAAAATTGATAAATGTGCATGACAACAGTAAAAGTCTGGCTACGCCTCTGGTATAAACAGAGACAAGAATCCAACATATCTTTTTAAATATTTCCCTTGACTGATACTCGAATGCGCATTTAAATGAAGTCGGGCAGAGTCAAATTAAATTTTGGTCTTAACTAAAATTACTAAAATTAGACCAATCTCATGGTAATGAGACACGTAAGAAGCAAGGTAAGTGTTACATACTATCATCGTCTGTAATTTCCACACACATCCAGCATTGGCCTCCCAGCTGTCCACCATCAACGCTCGACAGAGTTACATTAAAGTTTTCTGTGGGTTCACATACGTCGTCGTCCGTTATAGGGATACTCAACGAGTATGTGTCACTGTCCATCATGATTTCTAGTGGTAACGGAACATCATTGAAATCGGCGTCATCGATGGACGTGTCGGTGACGTAATCTGAGAAAGCCAACAATACAGGAAGGTTATATCGTTATCGTCATCACCAACGTAACAATTATCAATTTCACCACCACCATCATCACGATCATCATCATCATCATCATCATCACCATCATCATCATCACCATGATTAATTCCATCATTCATTGAAAGGAAACTTACTGACATAAGTACAAGTACTTCCTGACCCAGTGCGTTGAACTGATAGCGAAATAGACCCGGCATTTTCAGCAACAGATTGTTTCGCAGTTGTAGATGATCCCAGGGAAAAACTCACTCTTGTCTCTTCACCAATGGGAACTAAGGAAAAACAGTTAAATGTCAACATAAATGGTTATAAAGGAACTCCAAACAACATTGTATGTGAGAATATGAATAGAACTTAGGCGGTCCGAGCTGAAGGGCATGTGGCCATGTGTCATGAAGTGGTGTTCCTTTGCGTTTCGTCAGTAAATTTCAAGGATCACGTATCATTCTGCATTGAAACACTCATAACTTCCAATTTATACAGAGTGTCCCATAAAAAATACCGGGTGAATGAATTTGAACATAAGTCGAGAAATAGGCATCAGAATCCAACATTTTAAAAACAGCGTGTAGGCCATTTTATTATGCATCTTATTTGCTAATTTTATCTGAATCGGTTGACTGATTGAGAAGAAATGAGCGATTACATAGCGCGTGCGTCAATTCACTTCATTCCCAGTTTGAAAGAAAGATCATTCAACACAATGCACACTCAGCTAGTGATTAACTGCCAATGGGCTTTAAATATTTTCGGTGAATCTTTTTCGTTCTTTTTAAACAATCTGTTTAAAAATTACATTTAATTAAGTTTTGTTCAAACTTTAAAAACTGTTCGGTATTGAAAATGAAAGCTTGAATATCTTTTTCCGTTGATGTTGATATTTATGGCATTAAGAATTATTGCATAAAGAATTCCAGCTTCTCACACACATGAATGTTAATGGAATATTCCCAAGAAATTGCAATGCAAAGAGTACATCTTTTAAAACCTCAACATAATGTTGCATGGTATCTAAGCTGTAAGTACTTGATCATTGCCATTATTGGCTCAAATATGTTTTTGGAAAGTTTTAAAGATATAACATATTTGCACAACACAAAGAATTAAAGTTGGAAAGCTTCCAATTGCAGAATAAAGTTTTCTCGGACAAACTGTTGCTCATCTTCAGTGAAAGCACGAATAACATACACACCGACGGATCATAAAATAGCTAATGAGGAGTAAATTTAATGAGATACACAAACTTTAAGAAACGGTAATGAAAAAAGCACCTTTTGATCAAAAAAAAAAAAAGAACTGCATTGATGCGAGTATTATGTAATCGTTAATTTCTTCGCAACCAGTCAACTGAATCAAATAAAATTTGCGTATTATGGTAATAACATGCGCTACGAGCTTAACTTTTCAATTCCGATGTCTAATTTCCGACTTACAGGCTGAGTCAAAAAGAAGTAAACTCATGTTTGAGGAGCTGTAACTCGAGATCTGTAAGGAATCTGCTAAAAAGGAAAATACCACTGGAAAGAGCAAAATTCTACACGTCTACATAAAAACAGGAATTGTTGCAATTGCTTACAGCAAACTCAAGTTATACTCATTTGAATACAACCATCCATTTTTGTAGCTGCACACGGTTTCACTTCCCAGGTAGGGGCCTACCTATCATATTGATTGGTAAGGCGCGATATTCAAATGCAATAATTAAAAGGGCTCTTTACCTCAGTGAACAATATAGGGTATAAATTGCCAAGATTGGGCGATATTGTAGCAACAATTATTGATCTAATTAAGAATAACAATATACGTGGAGTTATAATCAAGACTCGAAATTTAGACCCACTTTCGAGTCTCGTCCTTTTAAAGAAAACTGACATTTTCTAACGGACAAATGACATTCAAAACCCACTCATATTATTTCTTGGTCAAAATGCTATAAAATAGATTAGAAATAGCTAATTAAATTCTGCCTCCTAGAGAGTTATAATCAAGACTCGAAATTTAGACCCACTTTCGAGTCTCGTCATTTTAAAGAAAACGGATTCTTTCTAACGGACAAATGACATTCAAAACCCACTCATATTATTTCTTGGTCAAAATGCTATAAAATGGGTTAGAAATAGCTAATTAAATTCTGCCTCCTAGAGAGTTATAATCAAGACTTGAAATTTAGACCCACTTTCGAGTCTCGTCATTTTAAAGAAAACGGACTCTTTCTAACGGACAAATGACATTCAAAACCCACTCATATTATTTCTTGGTCAAAATGCTATAAAATGGGTTAGAAATAGCTAATTAAATTCTGCCTCCTAGAGAGTTATAATCAAGACTTGAAATTTAGACCCAATTTCGAGTCTCGTCATTTTACAGAAAACTGACCTTTTCTAATGGACAAATAACATTCAAAAGCCACTCATATTATTTCTAGGCCAAAATATTATAAAGTGGGCGAGAAATAGCTAATTAAATTTTGCCTCCTCGAGAGTTATAATCGAGACTCGAAATTTAGACCCAATTTCGAGTCTCGTCATTTTAAAGAAAACTGACCTTTTCTAATGGACAAATGACATTCAAAAGCCATTCAGGTCAGGATAAGCAACACACACATATGGCGCTCTAGCTGAAATACAGCAAGATAATGTAAGATAGTAAATGTAAACCTGTATTTTAGCTATAGTATCTCGAGCTATGTTGCACTAGCTTTCTGCATATCATCCCATACCGTACTAGCAGAGCTATATTGTACGGTATGGGTTCCTCGTACTAGGCGCGACCGTGTATGGCAAGCCAAGGGGGCCAAAAGCGTGGAACAGCTACGCGTAGCTTCTTTCTCGTTACGAGCAGCTGTTTGACCAATCAAAATAGTCAAATTTAATCACGTGGTTGGGTCGTTAGCTGCGCGTAGTATAGTTATAGGTATCCTCTTTCACAATTATTATCTTGTAATTAATTTACGGAATTAGCATAGATAACGAACGGGTAAAGGAGGCCAAATCACAGCACGTGTCAAGAGAACATGTTGCTAATGCCTGGCTAAAATGACACAAAGCATATTTATTTAGTGTTTCCAAGTTTACACCGTGTTTAATAGCAAGTAACTTTATACTCGGGCTGTATTAGCGGTGCAGGGGATATGAAGGTCAAACAGCAACAACTACTGATGTAAAGCGCTGTGTAAAGATATTGCAGGGAAAGCGATATCACATGCCACTGTGTAAATATGGAGAGTAAAATGGGTCATCAATTTTTTCGGAACGGGGAGGGGGGGTTCCTAAATTTACAAAAAGTCGGCGTCAATAAATTGCGGCCCTCACTATTTCGGCATCAAAATGTTATGACCCCGACACCCACCACCGATACACCGTACCCCCTAGACAGGCTAAAATTGTATTGAAATCAGTCTTTTTGAATACAATAAACACACTATCTGTAGTCATCTTGTGACTCCCTACATTTTGTCATTATCAATTTATGACCCCCCTCCCCTTATTTTTCTTTCCAAAAAGTATGACCCCTATATTTGGGATCCCTTCCGAAGAAAATGATAGCCCCTAAATATAGAACAATCATCATTCTGTTCAGATATTACTTTAATAGCACCTATACCATTTTTGCTGATATACTACAGATATTTTCATTTACAAAAATTAACAACGTAATATTTGTGAGAGAGGATGTTTACATCAGCTCCACGTGTTTAAAACCGCGAATCTGATTGGTTAATAAGCTGCACGTAACGAGAAAGAAGCTGCGCGTAGCTAGTCCCACGTTCTGAGCCGCTTAGCTTGCCATAACCGTGCTGCATGGTTCACATTTTCTTACGTTTGCTCTGATTGGTTCTCGCAATCTAAGAGTGTATGAAAGATTTGTAAGAGTATAGGCCTACTAGTACTTTTTTTTTTTTTTTTTTTTACGACATGGCATAACTGGGCATTAACAGCAGAGACAAATAAATCATTTAGAAGCTGCTGACGAGGATGCACCCAGAAAGCGATTAACCTCCCTGCTAAAGCTGGCCCTCGATCTAATGGCTGGAATTTGGGCAGGTAGAGAATTCCATAATTGGGCTGTAGATGGTAGAAATGATCTTTCATGGCTGACAAGGTTTGATCTTGGGACTTCCACTGCTAGGTCATGGGATCTCACAGACCGTCGCAACCTGGGGTCATGGACATGGATGTCTGGCATCAGCTGGCATAACAACTCAGGGGCCTCCTTGTAAAACATACGATGGAAGAGGGTGGCTGCTCCAACTGCCCTGCGGTGGCTCAATGGCTGAATACGATGTTCTTCATACTCATTTGTTGGCAGACCAATGACACGCTTAGCTCTATTTTGGATGGAGTCAAGCTGAGCTAGTGAGGTGGGAGTTGCACCAGTCCAAGCACTGCTGGCATATTCCATTTTTGATCGTATCATGGCCTTATAGATGATGGCTCTCTGTGCAGGTAGAATATAGGGCGAAGCTCTTCTGAGGAGTCCCAGTCGCTGACCGGCTGTCTTTGACATTTTGGTGACTACTTGGTTCCAGGACAAGTTGTTATTCAATGTAAGACCTAGAAGGTCCACGCTTTCAGCTTCTTCAAGAGTTACACCAAAAAAGTGAAGTGGTGGATGGTTGCCATCAGCATCTCTTCGGTTGGAGATGGTAGTGGTTTTACATTTGGCAGCACCAAACAGGACATTCCATGTCTTAGCCCATGTTTCGATCTTGGCCAAATCCCGGTTGAGAGATGCTGCAGCAGGAAGTCTATCTTCTCTGGATTTGATGAAGGACATAATGGTAGCATCATCTGCGTACAAGATGGACTGATTGTTCAGATCTTGTGAGATGTCGTCAATGAAAATGATAAACAGGAGGGGGCCTAGAATGGAGCCCTGTGGTACCCCAGCATTGATTTTTTTCGATCCAGACTCCCTCCCATTCAGGACGACCTTCAGTGATCTATCTTTGAGATAGTCTGTCAGCCAAGCATGAAGAGTACCCGAAAACCCTAGTGCAGAAAGTTTCTCAAGCAGACCAGTGTGCCACACACGGTCAAATGCTCTGCTGATGTCAAGGCAGACGACCCGTGCTTCTTCTCTGTTGTTGAGTGAGTTGGCAAGACATTGCGAGACATATGTCAAAGCATCTGATGTAGAGTGACCAGCCCTGAAACCAAACTGCCGAGGGGAGATCAGATGATGTTCATCCAGGTGTTTCCACATTTTCTTACTAACGAGCTTCTCCATCACTTTTGACATAATACACAGCAGTGAGATGGGCCTGTAGTTTCCAGGTGTATGTTTATCACCCTTCTTGTAGCATGGGATGACATGCGCACACTTCCACTGAGCTGGCATGTAACCTTTGTCAAAACATAATTGAAAGAGGCGAGCGAGTGGAGTAGCAAGTTCAGGAGCCGCCATCTTCAGGACAAGAGCAGGAACATCATCTGGGCCAGAAGCTTTGTTGATATCTAGCTTCAGTAACTCTTTCTTAACTTTGCTGGGCCAGAACACGACCTTCGAGCAGATGGAGGAAGTCCTAGTGTGCAACTCTGGGATACTTTTTGTTGTTGTCTTCTTCAGGGATGGTAGATTTTTCACAGAAAGGGAAGATAAACATTCTGCCTTGTCTTCTGAAGAGATGTGTGTATTTCCATTTGCCTTCAGTACTGGAATTTCAGACTTTCCACCCTTCCCAGCTAGTCTACGTGCTGTCCACCACCAGCTCTTTGACCCTGTTTTCAGTTCAGTAGTCATCTTCTCTCGCACCCGTATTTTGTGGGAGGATATAGCTTTTCGGGAAATAGAGGTGTAGGTGTTTCGTGCCTGATTATACTCTAGGCGAGACTCAGGTGTTTGAAGCGCCTTCCATCTTCTCCATTTGCCAGTTTTCTTCTTTAAAGCCTCATCACACTCCTCATTCCACCACTCAGGATGATTGACAAAAGAACGGACAGTCTTTTGTGGGATATTGCTGTGCATCGCTGTCTGGATGGCACTTGTGATGTTAGAGCAAGCAGTCTCCGGGTCTTCTTTTGTCAAAAGCTCATTCCACCGGACGGCAGCCAGGTCATTTCTTAAGTTGTCCCAATCAGCTTTTTTTGTACATCCATACATGTCTTGGAGGGGATGGTTCAGAGAGAGGAGACACCTCTAAGGCAGTTTTGACAAGGAAGTGGTCTGAGGTACCCACGTTGCACTCAATCTCATTTGGTGTGAATAGGTTTGGTGCATCAGTCATGATGAGGTCAAGACGATTTCCCAGTTGGTGGGTTGGTCCATTGACAATTTGAGTCAGTCCGTGAGAATTACACAGATTTAGTGCAATCCTGCCTTCTTCATCAGTTGGAGATCTGCTGCCAAGCCATTCCTGATGGTGACAGTTAAAATCACCAGCTAGGATGCAGATGTTGGCCTTCGTTTTGGATAGCAGGCGGTCTAGGTTTTTATCATACCAAGTAAGTGATCCTTTTATTTTATTTTTAGGGCAGTACACCAACGAAAGTAGCACAGTTCCACTTTCAGATTGTATGGAAAACACCATCAGCTCATATAACTTTGGTTCTAGGTTGGTTTCTCGCACTATAGGAAAGCCATTTTTGTAATAGATAAGACAACCGCCCCAACCACTGTCATCACTCCTGTCTCTACGCATGTGAGAATAGCCATTGATGTTGATATGTGAGCTATCATCTGGCACAGAGCTGTCAAGTTTTGATTCAGTAATCAAAATTAGATCTGGCTTTGAAGAAGGTGGAGCGAGCTGGATCCTTGCCTGCAGCTGTCCAATGTTTGATCTTAGACCTCTGATGTTTAACAGCCATAAATTCACATTCCTTAATCGTAGTCGTTGGACGTTTCCAGAGTTCGTCGTCGTTGAATCCGTTCCATTTCGAGGCTTATCCTTATAACTTTTAGCGACAAACTATGCAGAAATAGGGATGTCAGCCCTTAAGGAGGTTGTAAAGAAGCACCCTACGGGAAAAACCAGCACAAGATATACAGCACGATTAACACTGCATCTCTACAAACAAGGTTGCCTGTGCGGGCAAAGGTCATTCTCTGCTTCTTCGACATTGCTCTGCAACAAAGTCTCCCTTTCTTCTGCCTACTCATACCGCACTGGCGAGGTGAAATGGTAGAGGCTGGATGAGCTCCAAGTTGGAAAAGAAGAGTTCTTGAAGTCAGCTCTTGCTGTTATACTGACAGGAGGTCTCAGCGCCCCTGCCTTCCATCATTGCGCAGTAGAAAGGAGACCATTCCCTAGACTCCAGCTAGTAGCTCTCCAATCTCTAGAGAAACCTGCCAGTAAGACCAGTCAATTGACTTCATCTTCTGCCTAGTATCTCCTACTGAAATCTGCTGCTGCCCAGATCCAGTTGTGGATGCCGTTGGCTGTTCCCCAAGAAATAGCTCATTTGGCTCTAGCTGACATTTCCTTCATCAGGGGTCCCACTACCCCACTCAAGCTGCCTGAGTTGGCCGGGATTTGTTTACCACCGCCCGGGGCTCAGTGGTGGCAAGATGTTTCTGAATCTTTATTGCCAGAGGATCACGATAGTGCGAATCCGGGGTGCGAGTTCTGAGTAATTTTGAACTGAACCCTCTGTGCAAAGTTCAATGATATTTTTCCTTCTGAAACGGGGGTATGCCTACTGTTAAAATGCCTCCATAGCCTAGATTAATTAGCACTATAAAAGTACTATTCATCTAGCCAAATATGACAACTTTAACATGATTTGCACGATTAGTGCATGTGAACTGAAATATATTGCACAATTACTTACCGTCGTCTCCGTAAACGTATACTTCGCAAATCGGCATAGCAACATTGGCAGTGATGTAAACATACCGACCATAGACTTTCTTGGTGTTGCTGTTACCACAGTCGACTTCAATCGCGCCCTCAGTAGTTATACCGGCCGGAACTGAACCACAGTCGGTGTTACTGGTAACGTCTACGTCAAGTCTCCCTTTCTTCTGCCTACTCATACCGCACTGGCGAGGTGAAATGGTAGAGGCTGGATGAGCTCCAAGTTGGAAAAGAAGAGTTCTTGAAGTCAGCTCTTGCTGTTATACTGACAGGAGGTCTCAGCGCCCCCTGCCTTCCATCATTGCGCAGTAGAAAGGAGACCATTCCCTAGACTCCAGCTAGTAGCTCTCCAATCTCTAGAGAAACCTGCCAGTAAGACCAGTCAATTGACTTCATCTTCTGCCTAGTATCTCCTACTGAAATCTGCTGCTGCCCAGATCCAGTTGTGGATGCCGTTGGCTGTTCCCCAAGAAATAGCTCATTTGGCTCTAGCTGACATTTCCTTCATCAGGGGTCCCACTACCCCACTCAAGCTGCCTGAGTTGGCCGGGATTTGTTTACCACCGCCCGGGGCTCAGTGGTGGCAAGATGTTTCTGAATCTTTATTGCCAGAGGATCACGATAGTGCGAATCCGGGGTGCGAGTTCTGAGTAATTTTGAACTGAACCCTCTGTGCAAAGTTCAATGATATTTTTCCTTCTGAAACGGGGGTATGCCTACTGTTAAAATGCCTCCATAGCCTAGATTAATTAGCACTATAAAAGTACTATTCATCTAGCCAAATATGACAACTTTAACATGATTTGCACGATTAGTGCATGTGAACTGAAATATATTGCACAATTACTTACCGTCGTCTCCGTAAACGTATACTTCGCAAATCGGCATAGCAACATTGGCAGTGATGTAAACATACCGACCATAGACTTTCTTGGTGTTGCTGTTACCACAGTCGACTTCAATCGCGCCCTCAGTAGTTATACCGGCCGGAACTGAACCACAGTCGGTGTTACTGGTAACGTCTACGTCAAGTCTACATGACCCCACACGTACATTGGCACTTGATATGTCAGGATCATTGCCTATATAGAAAAGATATGCTTTGCTATTTATTGTTATTTAAAACCAAAAACCTGAAAGTAGCATCCGCGCAATGTTTTATTGTGTTTCCTATATCTCTAAGACCCACCGATTCAGAATCTGAGGGGTGCCACCCTGGCACCCTTGGGCATTTTGAAATAAATGACCCCAAAATGACCCCATAGGGTTATACAGGGGTCAAAAATTGAAAGTGTTCAAATATTACTTCAAAATGTATCAAACTATTCGTCTACGCTCAAGGATGACAAATATGTAATTTTTCTCAATACGACCTATAAGTTGTGTGCCACAACAGGTCAAGGGTCAATTTTCAGGTCAAGGGGCAATAAGCCCAATCACCATTCTAACTTCCGGTTTTTGAGAGCAGTTTTGGGACACTTTGACCTCTGACATATCGGGAAAATTGACGTAATTATTATTAACTTTCTTATTATTGTCGTAATGTTGATCATTAAAAATACTAAATAATTAATTTATGAAATACTGATATTTTTTATATTTGTTTTAATTATTGTAAAACATTTTAGATTATATTTTGTACGTACGAAAACCCAATATTTCTGAATTTTCTGAAAGGACAAAGTGTCCCAAAACTGCAAGAACTGTCCTACAATGCATTGCAAACTTCCAATGCCGATTTGGCTTATTTTCAGTTTGCATAAGGATTAAAAATTAAAGTTTCTCCGATTTTCGTGAAATATGTAGCAAATTGTTTGTCTACCAAAAGGAATTCAGAAACATAATGGTTTATATTAGCTCCGATGTCTGGTTGATGAGTTACGGAGACAAATAATTATTGCGTAGGTATAATAATCTCAATAGGATCAAATGGCAACCTGTAGTGTCTCCTAGTAACTTTACATAGAGAAACAAAAACATATTTGTGATCCTTGAGCGTATAGACGAATAATTAGATATACTTTGAAGTGATATTTGAGCACTTTCAATTTTTGACCCTTATGGGGCCATTTATTTCAAAATGCTCAAGGGTGCCAGGGTGGCACCCGCCAGATTCTGAACCTCTAGGTCTAAAAAGCACCTAAAAACTTTTGAGTCAAGCCCAATATTCCTATTTCAGCGCCAGACTAATTGTTTTGTTTGTTGGTGGGGGTGCAGGGGTGTGTGGGTGTGGGGTGGGGTGGGGTTGTGTGTGGGGGTGTGTATTTGAGAGATTCCGCAATAAAATCAAGTGAAAACAGATTGAATACTCAAAGAGCCTGCCGGAGACAAAAATCATTAGTAGTGAAGAAAGAGACAGAGTGAATGCCGCTTTAAAGGATGTCTCCGGTAATCACAACATTCAAGTTCAAGTTCAAGTTCAATTTTATTAAATACATTCAGGCCTTTGGTCCATAGTATTACAAAATATTTTGCATTATAAAGCATCACAAATACACAAACAACACCACAAATTATTTTAAATAATTATATAACTTGCATTATGAGAAACACAGTATACTGATGAATAATTTTTACATGTAAAGTATTACCATTAACATGATTAAGTTTTAACTACACTATTTCTTAGACTGAATGCATGATAAACAAATGCAGCTAAGCTTGCCAAAGTGTTCGAGTCTTGAGTATTTATTAAAGAATAAAACTTTTGACGAGTTGGACGAGTCAAAACCAAAACAGGCAGGTATCTTAAACGCAAGCTGGTGAAAATCTGCTTTAAATCGTGTTCAAGAATCAACTAAGATTTATTTTGCCCCACCTTTTGCCAGTAAATTTTTAGTATTTAGTATTTTTAGTATTTTTACTACGTGCCCGGCCTTATCAATTGGTACACAATAGCTCACAAATCGGAAAGCCTGTTTTAATCACATGGTCAGAATCAAATAGTCAAAATGATTCGGACAAATAGGCTACACTGTCCGTACACTGTACAGACACATTGAAAGATCATAGTCCTTGTCATTTCAGGCACGTAAAACATACTCATTATGATCGATGCGAATTATAGAAACAGTTCAAACAATAAAATAACTACACCTTTATCTTGACACTTCCTCATTTGCTCACCCTATTCCTTTTAAAGGAATTTTTATTCCAGCTTTATCTATAATTCTCGTTACACTGCAAAAACAGCAGGGCAATACTTAATAAACAATTGAACGCTTTATTTTTACACTGTCAATTTAAAAGAATCGGATAAAAATAGCTCACATACCAAAAACAGCAGAGCAATACTTTATTAATAAACACTTTATTTTTACACTGTCAATTTAAAATAAAAGGATAAAAATCGCTTACATACCAGTGACCGCATTAGTAATATCCGTTTGTGTAGGAAATATGACGACCTTCTGGACTTCAAATTCACGACCCAAGTCAAGTTGTATCCAATGATCTCCATTAGTATCGGCAGCTATAACGAAGGGAAATATGATTTGATTTAAAACGTAATTTGATCTCATTGAAGAACATAATTGGTTAAATCTTATGATGACAAAGTTTCCTCACACCGTCAACGTCGCACGAATGTTCTGTATGATACCGCAAGCCGTATTGGATCAAAGAGCTTTTAATAGAAATAGAGTCGCAATAGATTATATAATCTTTTGTTCGTTTGATGCCGATTAGAAGTTGCGACAGGCTATTCATAAAAGTGGTACCATTGTTTCGAATAAAGGGTTCCGCCATTAAATTGGTCACTGATCCGGCATCATATTAACGCTTTACACAACAGGCGAGTATCAATAAGTGACCACACTACAGTCATGTGTAAGGGCAGTCATGTGTAAAGTGGTACCATTGTACTCATGTATCCAAAATGTGTGCTTGTGTGGGTCTGAAGACTATAAGGAGGCTTTAGCTGTCGATGCAATCATCTTTACCACCCACCTGACGATAGGCGTTTCATTTAAATAAATTGAATGCTCTTGGTGATCGATTACACATTAATGAATTTTCTGTTATGAGCCAGGAACCCTATTTGCATAACATTGGTGAATGTTACGTAAGAGTTAGGCGGGTTATACGAAGGTAGGCGCTAGGGCGTTGGCCAGTCATTGACTGTTTTCCTAGAGACCAGTGCACATCACGGATAGATTGACTGTACACGGATAGATTTACGTTGCAAAATTTGAGTTTGGAGTTGTGGAGTTGTGAATAGGAGTTTCGCTGGAATTAATTTGTTGTCCTTTGGAAGGTGTACGATAGACATTTAAGCCGGGTACTATCGTGAGTACTAATTTTGTTTTATTGACATAAACTTAATAACATGTCGCAAGAAGGACAATTTGTAATTGTTCGTCAGGAACCCGCTCCTAACCAGGTCGCTGCACAGATATTAGCTAATAATATTGGTGTCCCTCAAATCGGGGCACAGTCAGACGCAGTGAATCAAGCTCAAGCTCCTCAACATCAAGCTCAAGAGAATCTAGCGCAGCCACCTGCGGCTCCTCCGGCGCAACCAGCGCCAGTGTCCGCCCAGGTGATTTCTCAGATAGTGAATCAGGCGATTTCGGGTGTGACTTCCTACATTGATAACGCCATTATTCCCCTAAAATCAGCATCTAAAGAGGTTGAAGAATTAAAGTTACAATCCAAGCTAAATTTCAACCACAGAGGTAACAAAACTCAGTTCCAATTCAATCACGAGATTTTATCGAATGTTGAAGCCTCCATTTCCCGTATTGAAGAGGGCAACATCACCGAAGTTCTGCCCCTTTTGAAAGAATCTGCAGAGAAACTTTCTAAGAGAAATAAACTGATAAGACTAGCTGATAAATCAGACGGGGGGTGGGCCGTCGTTGATGAATATCTGTCAGACGACCTAGCAGAAGATTCTGATGATGACCGCCGTATCAGATCAGCGCAGGCAAAGGCCAGTAGAAAGAAGAGAGCGCGAGCGGCGTCTCGTCAACAAAAGCCGTATCAGCGCAAAATGCAGTATGGTCAGGCGTATGGTAATCCTAGTGGCGCTAATTTTCGTCGCCAAAATTATGGATACGGTCAATATCAATTTGGGAATTCCCAGAAAGGAGGCGACAGATGTTTTGCCTGTGGTGAGGGGGGTCATTGGCGCAGACAGTGCACTGCCGCTTCCCAGTCTGCAACCAAAGGTTATGGGGCAGCATCTACCTCAAATATGCCCAAGGAGGGAGCCAGATGTATTAACAATGAAGGTAATACAAATATAGATTTATTTATTTGCGAGTATGAGACAGGAAAAGATATAGAAAATGTACGGTTAGAGAGCTAACAGATCGGGATTTCAACAAAGCTTTGATACTTGGTAAAAAATATAATAATAGGCCCTACATGGGGTTATAGTTGAAGTTATAAAGTTGATCACAAGCCTACAAATATTTGGTAGGTGAGTATGAAATGTCATGATGAACGCACATACGTAGCAAAAAAAACTAATAGGAATTTTTTGAAAAACGTTTCATAATTTTGCACAGATTATGGTTTACCGGGTACAAGTTCGACAGGAGTGGTCAAGGCCGTTAACACTCTACATTCTGGGTACGATGATATTGACTTCTATTTCAATAATTATTTTGAATACGAATTAGGACGCGAGGAGCCTTACGTTAAAGGTAGGCTTAAAGCATCATTGCCTTTTGGCGGTTCATTGGAGCG
This sequence comes from Amphiura filiformis, assembly GCF_039555335.1. Classification (NCBI taxonomy): domain Eukaryota; kingdom Metazoa; phylum Echinodermata; class Ophiuroidea; order Amphilepidida; family Amphiuridae; genus Amphiura; species Amphiura filiformis. Next base: position 77,974,965 of record NC_092633.1, read on the forward strand.
GAACCTGACATTATTGACTTAATTTCTAACGGATACAAGATCCGTTGCTATCTTCGCCTGGACCCGCCAAATTTAACAATAACAAATCTGCTATTAAACATCGAGAATTCGTATCACAGGCAATTCAAGAACTTTTAGACAAACAATTGGTAGTTGAATGTGATGAAATACCGAAGATAATTAATCCACTTTCAGTTTCTGAACAAAGTTCAGGGAAATTAAGATTAATTTTAGATCTCAGATATATTAATTATTTTGTTTGGGGAGAGAAGATCAAGTTCGAAGACTGGAAATGTGCCTTAGAATTTTTAACAAAGACGATTTTATGTTCTCATTTGATCTCAAGTCGGGTTATCATCATTTGGAGATATTCCCAGATCACACCCAGTACCTGTGTTTCGCATGGGAGTTCAGTGGCACAATCAAATATTACTCATTTAAGGTCTTAGCTTTTGGCTTAAAATCGGCACCTTTCATCTTCACTAAAACTTTAAGACCTTTGGTAAGATATTGGAGAAGACAGGGGATCTTCATAGTGCTGTATTTAGATGATGGATGGGGACGAGCGGGGTCCTTTGACCAGTGTGAAGTGATTGCAAAACAAGTAAAAGCAGATTTGCTCTCAGCCGGTTTAGTGCCTAATGTAGACAAGTCAGTTTGGAATCCAACTAAACGGTTAGATTGGTTAGGGTTAACATGGGACTCAACAATAGGGGCGATTAGCGTTACAGAAAGAAGGGTTAACGATATCATTGCATTTTTGAAAGAATTCAAAAGGATTTGCCATATGTTTCGGCTAGAAAGCTAGCCTCCTTTGCAGGCAAGGTTATGTCATTATACCCAGTAGTGGGATACATCGCTCAATTGAAGTCAAAGTATTTATACATGGAAGTAGAAAGGAGAGTTCACTGGGATAAAGTTTATAAGCTGTCCAGTGACAGTAGTGTGATAGAAGAACTATTTTTTTGGAGAGAACATGTAGTAGAGTTGAATAAGAGACTTCTCTTTGAATATTCTTGTCCAGTATGCTTAGTATATTCAGATGCTAGTGATTCGGGTTGCAGGGCCTGGTCGGCAGAGTGTGGGGATTAAAGTTTTTTCAGAATTGGAACATAATTGAAAGCAAAAAGAGTTCCACCTGGAGAGAACTTAAAGGTGTATTTTTAGCTTTGCAAGCCTTTACACCCCAATTACAAGGAAAGAAGATATCATTGTCTACCGATAATCAAGGCGTGGTCTCCATAGTCACTAAAGGTAGCATGAAGCCAGAATTACAGGAAATTTCTTTGAGCATTTACAATTTGTGTAAGAACAAAGGCATTGAAATAGAAATAAATTGGGTTCCCAGGTCTGAAAATTCTGAAGCTGATGAGCTGAGCAGGAGAATAGATTTTGACGATTGGGGTGTGAGTCCAGAATTTTTTGACATGATTGATAAAATGTGGGGACCACATTCTGTAGACCGGTTTGCTGATGAATTCAACACAAAACTGAGAACATTTAATTCAAAGTACTGGTCGCCCAAAACAGCTCACGTTGACGCCTTTACATGTGATTGGGCTGGAGCCCAGAATTGGTTGGTTCCACCAATAACTTTGGTGAGCAAGGCAGTTAAACACTTAGTGGCATGCAAGGCTTCTGCAACTTTAGTAGTACCTTGCTGGACTTCGGCTGCATTTTGGCCTATTCTCTTTTCACCACATAGCAAATACAAGAAAGCCATAGTGAATGAACTAAGGTTCAATGATCCGAAGCATATTTTCGTGCAAGGAAAGAATCCTAATTCTCTGTTCGGATCCCCAAAATGACTAGCGCCGTGTTGTGTTTAAGGTTAAACGGAGCCTTGTGTTAATTACAACAAATTATATTATAAACATGATCCATATTCCCTTATAATGTAACGGCACCAAAACGGTGATGAATGTTTTGAAAGCGTCTACATTTTAAGGCGTGGAGAAAGATGTGTTTGCTCTGAATAGCAACAAAGCCACTGGGCAAGAGATGTTTATTAATCTCCACTGGGAGATGCGGTGTTAATTGTATCACAGATTATAGAAGGAATGTGATTGTATATAAATACGGAAAGCCACTGGGCACACGTATACAATATAACGAGTTTGATCCACTGGGAGTCTTTTCTTAGTGCCGAGTACAGAATAGTCAAGTCCAAGTTGAAGAGTTCAACAAAAGCGAACGTTCGCTGATAGACGTTTTTTAATTTGTTTCAGAGATGGGGTGACTGGAGACTTGAATCTGGAAAAGGCGTTATTGGCTTCTAGAGCGCCAAACACGGTTGCCAAGTATAGCCGAGCATTCGAGAACTGGAAGGCATGGAGTCTGTCTCGAAATATTTCGTATCTTCCCGCGATTAAAGACGATATAGCGAGCTATTTGATTAAATTGTACAATGAAGAGGCCCCCTATTCAAGAATAGAAAGTGCGTTTTACGCGATTAAATGGTATCATGACTGTTCACTTTTAGTTAAAAATAACCCGTGTGAATATAAAATCTTGCATTTATTGTTAAACGGCTTAAAAGGCTAAGTCAGAAACCAGTTCCCCGAAAAAAAGGAACCCATAACTCCAGAAATGCTACATGCTATAGTAGGGAAGAATTGTTCGCCAGATAGTCTGGCGGGATGCAGGCTATGTGCCATGCTGCTAATATCTTACGCAGGTTTCCTTAGACACTCTGAGCTTGCAGAGTTGAGAGTTTGTGACATTCAGTATTTCGGTTCGTATATGAGGTTGTTTATAGTGAAAAGTAAAACTGATCAATTTAAGAATGGAGTGTGGCTTATAATAGCGGCTACAGGTAAAATAACGTGCCCGGTCAGTATGTTCTATAGGTACATCACATTAGCTGGTATTCAGCTAGATGGGTCTGATCAGTATCTCTTCAGACCTCTTGTGTTTATGAAATCATCTGGAAAGTATTTCCTGAGGGCAGGTAAGATGTCATATTCTAGATGTAGAGATTTGCTTAAAGAAGCTCTGGTAGGTATTGGAGTAGACTCCAAAAGATTTGGACTACACAGTTTAAGAGCTGGAGGGGCCACAGCAGCAGCCAATATAGGAATACCGGACCGTCTTTTTAAAAAGCATGGTAGGTGGCGGTCTGAGAGCGCTAAAGACGGTTACGTGACTGAATCATTACAGAACCAATTGGCAGTTTCAATGAGTTTAGGCATCTGAGTAAGTTATAGAAGTTATTGCCACTTGGACATGAAACTTGAAGTGAAAGACATGCAGTTTTAGATATTAATTAGCAGTCAAGTGAGGACTTTCTAAAGTAGTCAGAATGAAGATTATTGCAATTGAGGTATAGGCCTATTGATAGAAAAGGTTGTTAATGTAGTAGTAATTTATAAGTAAGGTAATTGCCTAAATAATAACATACATGAGATTAAGCATAACCATTGCATTACGATTATTCCTTGATCCAGCTTTTGCCCGCTCTTTATGCCTTGAGATTAGGGAACATGGAGATGTCCATTGTCTCCTCGAAGAACGGTGTTCCCCTATTCTTAATATTTTTATGTTCCTTTTAGTTAAAAGGGGAGGGGCAAATACGGGGGAGGGCGGTATAGAAAATATTTTATTTACGTTTGAGGGTACGAATTAGTAAATAAATGAATTTTCTGTTATGAGCCAGGAACCCTATTTGCATAACATTGGTGAATGTTACGTAAGAGTTAGGCGGGTTATACGAAGGTAGGCGCTAGGGCGTTGGCCAGTCATTGACTGTTTTCCTAGAGACCAGTGCACATCACGGATAGATTTAATTTTTTGTTAAAAATTGTTAAAAGGTGGGTTTCAGCCCAAATTTAGCTTGTTGGAAGTCAATTACAGATTCGGATTATTCTGGCTAGAAAGAAAAAAGTAACAGCAGGACTACGTAGCCATAATAAGTAAGTTGTGTTCGAGTTGTCGTGATTGGAGGTGATCTATTATAGTAAGTATGATATAGGCCTTGCCTGTCTAGTTGTGATACTAATCATGCTAATCGTGTCGTGTCGTGTCGGGTAGTATCGTGTTGGTGTGTTCAAAAGGTGTAGGTTACTTAACTTACTTAACACAAATTTTTCACGATGAGGTTCTTGCACTGTCCATTGTCTCCTCGAAGAACGGTGTTCCCCTGAGATTAGGGAACATGGAGATGTCCATTGTCTCCTCGAAGAACGGTGTTCCCCTATTCTTAATATTTTTTATGTTCCTTTTAGTTAAAAGGGGAGGGGCAAATACGGGGGAGGGCGGTATAGAAAATATTTTATTTACGTTTGAGGGTACGAATTAGTAAATAAGAATGTATGAAGGCTGCCATATCCAGTCCATACATCTATATTACACTATAATGGTAATCACTATACGTATACAATACATGGAAGTTTAAGTATAGGCCTATAAAGGTTGTTTTAAGAAATTTCCATTTAATTTTATTTTAAGAAGGAGATTGGTATAGAAATAGTGGCGTACACAAAGAGTGGAGGGGGTTGGGGAGGGGCAGATTCACCTCTGTGAGAAGTCTTGGGAGGGGAGGAGGGAGGAAGAGGGGAGGAGGGGATATGGAGAATGAGAGAGGGCTGGAGGATGGGAGAAATAAAAAGATATAATACAGACAAGTAGATAAATAGAAATATAAGGAAAATGATGGGAATGAGAGGGAGGGTGAGAGGGGACAATGAGAGCGAGGGAGTGATAAAGTGTAGGCCTAGGAAAGAATAAGTACAGAGAAGGGAAAAGAAAGGAATGATGAATACATTTAATAATAATTATTAGGCCTATATAATAACTAAACACATAACAGCACTGGGCAGCCATTCGACGATGTCAATGCCTTTATTCGTTACGTAATTAAAACGCCCAGTCAGATGTATTTCACACCTACCAAACACAACTCACCCAATTTCGCAAACTGGACGTTGAATGTACACTCTCATGAATTGGCAACATTTTCCAATATGTCAGCGCTCTAATCGGAAACAATAGAACAATAGACCCTGCAGAGCGTTGTATCGGATATTCACCAACGATGAAGACATACAGCAGCAACAATGAAAATTTGTACACAAGTCTATGGAGTGATTCGTTGTTGCCGTAGGGTCAAGTTTTCATCGTTGCGCCAATATCGCGATAGACTATCCCGTAGTCCACTTGCCCATTGTGCAAACTATGGATATTGTATTTAAGCTTAAAACTCTGATTTAATTAATGTGTGCACAATTGATAGATTTTCACATCTGATCAGTTACCCTACTCCCTCTGTTTGTTAGCTTCCCAAGTGGACTACTGACATTGCCTTGCGGTTAAGATTTTTAACACGGGACTCTATGGAGAGTTAGGCCAATTTCTGGCCTAACTAAAATTGGCCATGATGTAATGCATCTTTAAATGGATCTGCCTTGTGATTGGTCGCCCATACCTCACTATGGTTTAAATCGTCTGGGCCCGCGCCATTACCATTAACTACACCGTAAACAACTGTCTGTGGTATTTGCGGCGTTTTTGTGTTGACGCGAAAGTTAATCTCTCATCAAACATCTAGCGCGCCCATGCTTAGTACTTGTGGTTAATGGACTGATAAACAAGTATGCTTGACAGTGTGTTTTAGAGAGCAAAGTCCAGGGGTAAAGTTCTGCTTACAATTCAAAGTTCATAGTCGAAATTTCGGGGTTCGCTATCAATAAACTGGTAGATTCCAAAATCAGAATTGTTCAGTATTAAAGTGAGCCGTTATAATTATGCAAGATAATGTTGCATTCAATTACTTTTATTGTCACTAATCTAGTCTAGTCTGATATTTTTAACTCTTTATGACCATTTTACTATTGAATACTTTAATTTTAATAAACATCAGTATAATTTTGAGTTCAACGAAATGGGTTCATCATGACTATTATAAATACTAACATATTTTTAATAAAATTCGACTATGGCATAGTCTAATATCGCGACAATGCAGTGGCTCAGTAAATGGTCGCCGTTGTATTATTTTATTGCTGCTGATTTTCTTCATTGTCGCTGATGTAGGCTATTGTTTATTGTTCATTGTTGGTGGGTGTTATTTCATTGTTGTTGTTTTCTTCATTGTCGCTGTTTTACTCAATTGTTGCTGTTTTCGTCATTGTCGCTGTTATTGGGGTTTTCATTGTTGCTGTTTTCTTTGTTTTACTCTTTGCCGTCCCCATTTTTATCAATGAAAATGTCTTGGAGGTACTCCCCCGGCTACACCACTGGTTGCAATTGCTTATTTGCATTTCACCCGGGCATTTCATGATTAATGAATGGTTTACATACTTTATTCTTTCTTTCTTTAGTTAGTTAGTAAATGCTGTTGGTAAATTCTTTATAACGCCAATTACAACAAGATATTAAGAAATATTGAAATAATAAATTAATAAATTAATAATATATTAAAGAAATATCACTACGTTTATAATCATGACGGCAACGAACATGTTTAACAACGATGAAGATGAATAGAATGAACAGCAACGACAACAAATTCATATATTCAGCAACGATTAAAACGTAACGCAGCAACGATGAAAACGATTTTACGACAACAATGAAATTTATATTCAGCAACGATGAAAACATGCAGCAGCAACAATGAACACAATACTACAGCAACAATGAATGTACGTTCATCGTTGGCGTATATGTCATCGTTGCTGTTACAATGTCCGATTGGGCTTTCCGTAGTATGATGATAAATTAAGATCATAGCTCATTTTCATTTTTCTTCGACAAACTGGCTATTTTGATATCAACGGAAAGCCCATATTTTCTCATTGACCCAGCATAATATAAACATTATAGGGCTAAAAGAGGTTTTATTTGGAATTTGTGCATTCTATATGTGACCGTACAGCTCGAATGAACCGTAAATTCCCTAAATTGTATTCTGAGTTACAGTGTAAATTGTGTATGCAGGTCGTATTCATCGGCATCTCTAGCTGGCGCGACATCTATCTCATTTTGATAGTCAAACACCAATCAATAATCCTATTATTGAAGAGGATAATAAGCTTCTACCTTAGTTGGTAATAGAATTTTTAATAGCTCTGGTCTTTGTTTGCTTTGGCTAAATCCTGTTCAAGTGGTGGGTTACCAGGCATTGCATTTTGTATAGTTATGTATAACCAACAATTAACAATGAGAGAACTTTCTTGAACCTCGTTGACTTGGGATGGGGATGATTTGATATGACCGCCAATTATGACTGTTTGGTATTTATTGCAAGCAATGTGGAAAAGAGACACACGTAGAAACGAAAAAAGCTACCATTTTGTTGAAGGAGCAAAATTCAACAAACCATAACCCCGCTACTGGATATCGTTTGAAGTCAAATAATATACAATTTTAAAGCTTATGATGTATATTTTCTAAACACAAAATAAAACAATTTTGTCCGGGGGAGGAATTTACAGCTCATTCGCCGTGACAGGTCACATATATGCATTATTGACATATTGCCTTCAAATGCTCATGTTTGTTTGGCTCTCATATGAAAAAATGACATACTGGCATGCAATTCCATAGTGGAGTCAGTGGACATCAAGGTCATTCAAATCAACCAAGGTGGAATCGGAAATAATGAATCCGCCGCCACCCTTCTTTAATCTACCACCAAGATTGTTTTATACGAAACAGCCGGTTGTTGGTTATTCCTCTGAGTATAGCTTTTATGCAACAATAAATGTTCTGATACGGAAAGTTATACTACAGAACTGTTATGTTTTAAGGAACAACTCTGGCAACATTGTTGCCGGATATTTCCGTAAACTTAAACCACATAATGTTTTGACAGTGTATTTTCACAGACTCTTGACTAACCTTCACTATCTTACCCAGGGGCGTAGCCAGCTTTCTTGGTGGGGGGGGGCAAAATAAAATTTCGGGGGGCACAGACGAAACAATTGCAGTTGCATCATACAATACATACAGACTGTATGCCTTCGACTTTCCCGAAAAAGGCCTTATTTGGATGATGTGCGCGCGTAACGTGAAAAAATGGTATTTTACACTATTTTCGCCCATTATCCGGCTGAAAAGGGCTTTATTGTCAAATTTTGTATTTTACACTATTTTGGTCCTGAATTTTGCTAGAAAAGGGGCTCCATGCCCTTTTTCTTTTCCTTTGCCCTCCTGATTTTCTCTTTCATTTTTTTTTTTTTTTTGGCACTTTTTTCTTTCATTTTTTGTCAGGGGGGCACTCTGCCCCACCGCTGGCTACGCTACTGATCTTACCTGATACAAAGCATGGCGATCCTTCATCTTTTGCATCTCGATCGCGGTCAATTGCTTTAACAGCACTGTAAACGTGATAATGACCGGAAGCCATGACATCTTGTATAAGAAGTTTCTTAGGATCTACATGCAAAATGACATGGACAGATATAATAATAATAATGATAATAATAATAATGATAATAATAAACTAATAATAATACAATTGAATGGAAACATTCAAACATTACAAACTAGCGAACGAGATCTAATTAATGATGCTTAATCGTCATCAATATACAGGGGAAAGAATAATAATACTAATACTAGCTACTACTGCTACTGATACTAACTATATAAGTGGTACCTCTTTTCTTATAGTGGTACCTCTTTTCTTATCATATATAACGCACCGCTTGTCTTGAGTCACTGAAATTCCAGTGTAGTAACTGGATTCCTTGCCCCTATGATATACATAACTTGTTGTTACCAGTGTGTTATTATTTTTTTGAGAAAAATGCAATAGTCACAAATGTATCAAGGGGTGTAGTACCCCCTTAAAGTTACATATTCTAATTTTTTTAAATTGACCTAAATGCTTGTGAAATATATTTTTATATATTTAGTGAAGTATGTCAAACATCGATCGGATGAGTTGATATTTCGGTCCAAAATATATAAATATTCCTCGAATATCAAGCGAGTGTTGAATTGAGCCTTCACGAACCACCGACCCCTCGGGTGCCAGACATTGCCACGGGGTGTAGCTTTGCCGGCCAAGCTTTTCCTGACCCAGGTGGTGTATGACGTGCAGTCCCTAAATTCAGTAAATTTTCATCGTCGACCGTGTAATTGAATGGGATTATTTTGAAATTTTAAAACGCTTGAAATATCACAAACAAATAGGCCTATGTTGATAAATAATATAAATACAAGCTAAAACCGTTGGGGTTCGATAATGAACCCCACAAAACTAACCGAGTATATGGAAAATGCCATACGGCCGGGCGGTTTCACGAGTTGCCGGCTCGATCATGTCATCCGCCGCCTGCGTGACCATATGAATGTTCGCATGATGACGCAATCACATCACGTGGGATACCTGCCTGTATGCTTTGTGAACTGTGGTTTTGTGATGTTTGGTACGGTTAGGGTTTCATTTCATTTCACTTTATTTAGGTACATACCAAGGATAAAAACACAAAAGTACACATAAAAGTACACTTAATTCCATTGTGGTCCTTGAGCCATAGTGAAGATATAAACATAGTAAATATGGATTGCACTACATTTAGAATAAATTAACTACAGACAATATTTCAATATCAAAAACAGTACACATCAAAATCAGTCATCATAACCTTTTTGAGTATCGTCAGCCTCACAACCAAAGTGCCCAAGTCACCATCACATGCCTCCCACCCGCATCCTCAACCTCCCGAGCAACAAACCCACAGCCGATAAACCCCCCAGCCGCACTCCTCATAACCTGCGGAATTCATCTCTTTTGATGCACCCCACAGGCTAACGAAAAAACACGGCCGGAAACTCCACCAACCATGGGTTCATCACTCAGAAAATCAAAGACCGCAGACAAGAAACACGTAACTATGACTCAGGCACCCCGGCTATGAGGGTGACGTTTTTGCTACTGCAACGATGTAGACAGTACAGCCAGCGACACAATCATGATGAGATATTGCTCCGTTCTTTCCCCTTTTAGTTACTCATATCTTGGTGTTCGTGGTATTTGTTAGGTTAGGTTTAATACCAGGTCTTTCAAGAGCACTTGTGAGTTATGTTCCGGCCGGACTTTGTCCTTAAACTGCTGGAGAACAGTGCGGTAAGATCGGGTGTTGTTTTTCTGGTAGGGCTAGTTTAGTTCCAAGGTCTCTTGCCATGAACATCAAGCTCCATCTTTGTTTTCTTGAGTATTCTAAGGGGACAAAGACGTAGTGATTCTCTTCATATTGGAGTAGCCTATTTCAATGGCTCCGAATTTTCATCATGGGCCAAAGAGCGGAAGAGGAAGATTTACTTCCCAACGGTCAATAGGCTGGTGTTGAACATGTCATCATTGGTCAACCTTCCAACACTGGCCAACATGTTCCAGATCAGAGGCGAACTACAGCATATTGGTAGATCTCGGCTGCTGTGTGTCCAGAAATAAGCTGAAACAGGGCTGATCACCCGTAAAGCTGCCGGGACTGGACTAAAATAATTCCCTGCAACTCAAATGATTACGAAAACTACAAGCAAATCTCCTAATATTCCGAGGGTAGATGAGCGGCAGTCTACTGTTGATTCCATGACGGACCAGCGGGAACTCGGCACACCATCACGAACTGTTGGTCCTGATTATTGTCGCCTGTCTACCTTCAAACCTTTTGTAATATCTACTTATAATGTCCGTACTATTAATCAACAAGGGAAAATCCATCAGCTATTCATGGGCTGTGCTGATGCAGGTATTGCCATTGCCGGAATTCAAGAACATCGTCTCATTACACCAAGCCCAACTGATGAACTTTGGTCAGACGATAGGAACTGGGTTATAGTATACAGTTCTGCTACCAAGCAAAGGCATGGAGGAGTGGGTCTGGTCTTGTCCAAGCATGTTCACAGATGTCTTAAGAGTGTTGAAGCTGTTTCAGAGAGGATACTATTTGTAACATTCCATGGTAACCCTCAGCTTAGCATCACTGTTGTATATGCACCCACTGAGTGCTCAACATCTTCTGACAAGGAGGATTTCTATTCATCTCTATCTGACCACTTGGATGGTATGAAAAGGCACGACATCCATCTCATCCTTGGTGATTTTAATGCCAGAATAGGAACAGATAGTCATCTTTCCCATCCTTTGGTGATTGGTCCATACTGCTACCATGATTCAACCAATGACAATGGTGAGCGTCTGGTCAACATTTGCCAGGAGTACATCCTCAGACCGGCCCAAATGAGATTCCCCCAACCCAGGAATCGTCTCTAGACTTGGACCCATCCAGCTGGATCAACCCATGCACAGTTAGACCACATTCTAATAAACAGCAAGTGGGTAAATTCTCTCCGCAACTGTCGAGCATACAATTCAGTAGAAGTGGACTCCGATCATCGTATTGTGAGCGTCCGTCTAGCTGCCAGTTTGCGAACAATCAAAGGAAAACCTAGCAAGATTCCAGGTCTTGAGTATGGATGATGCCACACCCATCTCTGATAGGTATGAGACCTTTGAGACAGCAGTTCGTGAAGTTGCTGAGGAAGGTATTGGAAAGCAAAAGCCATGCGGACTGCCAAGTTGGGTATCAGATGCAACCATCAGACTTAACCTTGAAAGGGATGAGGCCAAAAAGCGGTACTCCATTTCAAAGTCTCGACAATCTAGAGAAAGATGGAGGAAGTTGAACACCAGCCTTAACAACTCCTATAAATCTGATGAGCTTGCTACACTCAATAAGCAGATGGAAGACCGGAAGCTGGCCGATGAAATGAGGAATTACACCACCACCTGGAAAATCATACACTCGCTTTCTGGGAAGAACTCAAGGAAAGGGGTAAAAGTCAAAAAGAGAGATGGATCAGCCCCAACCAGTGACCATGAACTGCTTGAGGAATGGAAGGAATATTCCAGCTCACTCCTTAACAACGACAGTGGCACAGCAGCTTCAGAACTTCCTGCACCAGCTGTTAAAGATCTTCCTATTATCACTAAGCCCCCAACTCGTGAAGAAGTAGTAAAAGCAATAGCAGCCATGAAGACCAACAAGGCAGCAGCATTGGACTGTGCTATAACTGCTGAAGCACTTCAGGGAGGAGGGGATAGCATATGATTGATATGATTCTCAAATTCTGTATGGAAGTATTCTCAACGCTGACACCGCCACGTCAATGGGTCACAAATGTCATCATTCCTCTACCAAAGAAAGGCGACCTCTCTCTCATGACAAACTACCGTGGTATTTCGCTTATGTCCATTGCCACAAAAGTGTACAACAAGATCCTTCTGAACAGGATTCGACCTCATATTGATCCTTTACTGAGAAGCAACCAGGCTGGCTTTAGATCAGGTCGAAGCTGTGCTCAGCAAATACACATTTTGAGGAGGATCATGGAAGGTTTCAAGGAGTACCAACTTCCCTTGACAGTCACTTTTGTGGACTTCAAAAAAGCCTTTGACTCCATCAACAGGTCCGTCATGTTCTCAGTGCTGCGGCATTATGGAATACCAAAAGTTGTGGTCAATGCCATCCAGGTGCTCTACAAGGACTCCAATAGTGCCGTTATGGTAGATGGAAGTATCTCAGAGCCTTTCCAAGTAACAGCTGGAGTGCTTCAGGGTGATGTGTTGGCACCATTCCTGTTCATTATCCTGGTAGACTACCTCGTGAAGAAATTCAACTTCTGGAATTGATGCTGGAATTGTTACCTACCCACGTCGGTCAAGCAGGTATCCTGCTAGGATGCTGAATGACCTGGATTTTGCTGATGATATTGCCCTGTTGGAATCTTCTATAGCCCGGGCCCAGTCACAGCTTACTAGGACTGCAACAGCAGCATCAGATCTAGGCCTTGTCATCAGCGCACCTAAGACAGGATATATGACTGCAAACTGTAACGCACAGCCAGCACTTGAAGTCTATGGTAGTACCATCAACCATGTCACAGACTTCAAGTACTTGGGTTCCAAGATGGGCTCTAGTGTAGGAAAGCTAAAAAGAAGAAAAGCACTAGCCTGGGCCGCTTTCTGGAAACTGGAACGCCTTTGAGAAGCCCATCCCTGCCAATCGGAACAAAAATCAAGCTGTTTGAGACAAGTTGTGTCACTAGCCTTCCGTACGGGTGAGAGTCATGGGGAATCACAAAGGACATGGAAAACAAGATCAATGCCTTTGCAACATCTTGCTACAGAGTCATGTTAAACATCAAGCGTGTGGATCGGATCCCAAATGAAACCATCTACAATCTGACCAACACCACTCCACTGGTTGCCAGAGTCAAGATTCATCAACTCAAATTTCTCGGCCATATACTGCGTCTTGAAGATGACGAGCCTGTGAAAGAATATGCCCTTTATATTCCACCACATGGGAAGAGGAAACCGGGACGGCCGCGGACACTGTACTTACAGTATTTACAGCACCTCCTGGGAGATACTGAAGGGATGCTGCAGCCAAACAAAATTGTTTCGCTTGCCCAAGATCGCAACAGTTGGAGAAAGCTTGTAGTCGCCTGCTCCGCAGGCGACTGATGATGATGACTCGAAAAAGTCAAAATATCGAGTTAAGTTATTATGTCCCTGAAGAAATGTATTTGTTTGCCCCCGATCACGTATAGTCGTTGGGAAGCAAAATACTCTTAATAAAACCTTATTTACATTATGATTTGAGTCAACGGATAGCAAGAAGAGTTATTTTGTTCTCTAAATAATTCATTTGAAATTGAAAATTACGGATGCTATTTAAATTCTGGTCTAAAACAATGTATAAAAACGGCATTACTACTAAATATAACATTTAAAGGTGAAATAATAATCTTGTTAATGATCTTACCGAAAAGGGGCTCAAAGTCAATATTCATGCTTTTGAAATTGGTAGTAGAGGTTACCTATCTCCTGAAAACACATCTACTCTTAAGTCCCTTATACATCTCTCTGGTACAACTCAAACTTTTAAGAACGTTCGGAATAATCTTATGAAAATCGTCCTGTGCACATCTTTTAGTTTATATTGTTCCAAATCCGAACCATCATGAGTAGTAAGTGTGGCCTTTTTCGGAGGTTGAGGTCAAAGGTCACGATGACGTCACTTCCGGGTCAAAGGTCAATCGAGGTCAAAGGTCAAAGGTCACGATGACGTCACTTCCGGGTCAAAGGTCAACAGAGGTCAAAGGTCATGGGTCAAAGGTCACGATGATGTCACTTCCGTGTCAAAGGTCATCAGGGGTCAACGGTCGATTTGCATATTCATGAGCTGGGCGTGGCTAATTAGCGTATATGAATATTCATGAGATGGGCGTGGCTAATTAGCATATATGAATATTCATGAGATGCTAATTAGCATGAATATTCACGAGGTAGGCGTGGCGAAATATGTGTAACGCGACGTCATGAATATGATGAAAGAGTCGTTTTTATTTTATTTCATTTTAATTTATTTCATTGGAATGAATTCATTTTCATTTTAATTCATTTAATTGCAATGTAATTTATTTCATTTTTATTTCGTCTGAATTAATTAATTTCGTTTGAATTAATTTAATTTCAATGTAATTTTGATTCAGTGTCATTTATTTCATTTCAATTAATTCATTTCATATTAATTCATTTCATTTCAATGTAATTTATTTCATTGGAATTTATTTCATTGGAATTAATTCATTTCGTTGTAATTCATTTAATTTCAATGTAATTTATTTCAGTTCAATTTATTTCAGTTCAATTTATTCATTTCGTTTTAATTCATTCGATTTCGATGTATTTTAATTCAGTTTAATTTATTTCATTTGAATTAGGCCTAATTCATTTCGTTTTCATTCATTCGACTTCAATGTATTTTAATTCAGTTTAATTGATTACATTTGAACTAATCAGGGTTGGCCTGTTAAAAAGTGGTCAAAACTGGTCAAAATAAATACCATTTACTACAAAATCAAATTAAACTAAGGAAAAATTTACCTCACTTGACATAAAATACAAACACTGTATGCCAGTATCATACAAGTGCAACAAACAAACAAATTGATATCACTGTTAGGCATACTCCGTGTAATGGCTATGCTAGAGTTTAAATCCATTAGTCTAATTATGAAAAAGCAATGCCCCCCCCCCCCTTGGTTTTAGTTTTCCTATTAACATGTCCATGCCTGAGACTATTTGGCACAAATCTCTTCAAAGGACTGCAGAACAAGTTTCAATTTTACAGTTCCAAAATATTTCTTAATATCAATGTTTCAATGTAAAATATCATGCTCACAGCCCTCATAGTTTAATTTAATTAGAGGAACGGTACTAGTAATTTTTCATATCATTCATTAACATTTGCTGTTTAAGTACTTGGCTTTTGAAGGGACATTTTTTTATCTATATTTTCTTAATTAATGATTTATTTATTAATTAATTGACAAATAAATCATATTATTCTATTATTATCCAAGTAGTGATTATAGTTATGTTATAGTTATACATGATACATCAACTTCATTTAACTCTAAAATACAAATTAGGTTTTGACCAGATTTGACCAGTTTTGTCCGGTTTAAACATGGTTTAAACCGGACAAAGCAGGTTTTGACCAGTCAACCCTGGAACTAATTCATTTCATTTTAGTTCATCTGATTTCAATGTAATTTAATTCAGTTTTGATTAATTTCATTTGAATGAATTCACTTCGTTTGAATTCATTAATTAATTCATTTTATTTCGTTTCATATCTGAATTAATTTTATTTTAATAAAATTCATTTCACACGAATTAAATCATTTCAGTTCATTCGATGCATTTTATAAAATTGTTAATAAATATTAATATGTCAATTTATAAATATATAAATAAATCGATGCCTAGGCCTAGTAAAATAGAAAATTAAGTTAAACTGAATGAAACAAATAAAATGTTAATGTGAAAATTATTGACCATTATTTAATATCAAATGCTGGACAGTTTCCTGTTTCCTGTGACCATTATGTAACTCTAACTTTACATAGCTCATACGTCACGTATAATTAACATAATACGTCACATATAACAAACACAACTTGTTTGATAAAACAAGTAATGTAATCATTAAGGTTAATTACAAGTATACCTTTATGATATATCAGCATGATCAGTGATCTTTCCGTGCATAGAAACTCATAGAGACCATTTACATAACTCCAGCAAGAAAGTTTAACTTTACCAAACTCAATTTTTAAGTTTCACATTTCACATAAATACAGTATAGGTCTACCGGCCCTTAGGCCTAATAATACAAATAAAGGGTTTTTTTAAACCATCAATAATAAAAGAAAAAAAGAAACACAACTTGATGTTGTTTTTAGTAGTAGTATAAATATAGGCCTATAATAATAGATATAAACTAGTTTAGACATACCGTGTGTCCCTGTCAATAGAAAATGACGTCAAAACAATGTATTCCTGTAGATCTGTTAAAGTTGTTGATTTTTGATCCATGCATGTTCACTATCAGTACTATCCCACCACTATTAATCGTGTACAAATCCATCAGTATATCATATTAAAGCTAATATAACGCAGTCCACTATATCCTATAGTATGTACATGCATATAGGCCTACTATGTACAATGCGTGCTGCTCATGATGATGTCTTCAGAAGTTGTGAAGTGATACCAATGTGTTACAAACCACACCACTCCACGCCATACATAAATTCTCCCAGTCACATTTCCCCAATATGAAATTTATTTTAAAAGTAAAATTTTAAACTTCTTTTAAAATTTTAATTCGAACTCACGGCTCACCGCTTTGGCTATCACGTATACTATATGTCCAGCGCCTTTAGACCGCTCGACCACGAAGAACTTGATAGTGTCATCGTGAAAATTTAAACATATAATATTAATAAATCGCAACTGCATTACTGCATCATATTTTGGAATTTTATCTGCTTAAAACATTAATGTGTATTATAATAAAGCTACCATTATTTATATTGTTGAATTCTCAAGCGCATAGAGACAATTAATACGAGGGTCCTATGAATAGGCCTACATACACAATACATAAAATCGATTTTGATACCGGCCACGTGCTCTGCTGTGCATGTGCTTTCCCGTAGTGGCGGAAGTTGTATTACGAAGTGCATCCGAACTCCATTTTGAAGCAAATGATTTTGACAAGGCATTGGATTGTTCCAGTTTACATCCTAAATCCACATTAGACCCCTAATTTTATTTACGAAATCAAAAGATTAGATTATCATAACAACAAAACGGTAATCTTTTGTCGGGTCTAATGTGAAAATTACATTAAAAAATACAGTTTTTACAGAATTAATTTTCACTTAATTCCAAAAAAAAAATGGCGTATATAAGATTGAAATAAATTCTCTACCTTCTATACTAGATCAATTGTGACGCAAGTTGTTATCAAAAATTGTTGTGATAGATGTACAGTTAATATTCATATATTCCATTACCTATCTGATGGTACAGTTTTTACGCAGAAAATATTTATTTGAAAAACCTGCCACTCGGCTTTTTCCGGAAAGGTCACAGGGTCGCCGTGACCTGTGCAATAATTACAATTAAAATTTTTCTTATTCTAACAGCAAGCGTTTCTAAAATGCAGTATGGCGAAATGTGGTGTAGTTACAAACTACCAATGCAATTATTACCCATCATGCACCACGTGATTTGTTAAGATACGACACGCTTCATCGAAACTCTTATTCACGGGGTTTTCTTTTAACAACGTAAACCAATGACAATTTAGGTGGCTTGCGAGTGAAGCGTGTAAACCAAGAACGGTTTGCGAGTGAATCATGTCGTTAACGACTGAAGGGCGTATTACACTAAATCACTGCGCGAAAGGTGCAATGGTGATGAGTTCCGGTTAAAAGTATATGGCTACTGGAGACAATGTAGTGTCCTTAGGGACCATATTCTTCGTGAGGTTGACATGTTCTGATTTAAATGAAAGATGCTAGCCTATTAATGACTAAAATAGATATGAAATTATACAAATCGATTTCACAAGAAAAGTAGGCCCTGTCCGAATTACTGCTAACGGAACAAGTTTTAATGCTAGTTTTGGCGTTGAAATAGCGGCGTCGCTTTTCAACATTTTTAATAAAAACTGATTCTATAAAGTTCCCCAAAATTGAAGCTTAAATAAAATTTCAGTCCTTAATTAATACAGGGATGACGTAAAAAGTGAAAAATATTGTCACGCCTGGTAGAAAACGCCGTTTAAAAAAGTTGATTTTTACGTGCTTTTCAATGGAGGAGTTATTTGGTGGTTTACGCCCTGAATTGCGAGTGTTTATTAACCATCATGCTTCACGCGAATTGGTCGCTTCAGGGGGCGCAGCACTAATTCAGCGCCCCATAGGATAACGTGTGATTTTGGCCTACTTCAAGCGCCATTTCTGGCGTCCCTGCAATACTTGGCAAAATAAATTTGGTATCAAATTAAAGCTCTGTTTCTCTAGATTCCAAAACTTTTGTCGGCATATATCGATGACCATTGACTTTTTTCGCTAATTTGTGGTGCAAAAAAAAAGAGCTAAAAATATACTAAACTCACCACTCACATTTCAAAATCGGGTTTTCTCTTAATCCGCCACACAGAATAGCTTTTGAGATCAATTGTCCAGTTTTTATCTGCATGTTATCATTAAAGACACTTGTCGAATTCATATGAGCCGATATTGAGTGATTTAAAGTGAACATGTCGGTAGATATGGTTGCTACAATCTCATATTCACTATGGACTATATTAGCCGAATTTCGTTGTTACATAAAATGCGGAGTGATTTAGTGTTGCGCCCTCTTATAATCGATACTCTAATTCACGGGGTTTTCTTTTCAACGTAAACCAATGACAATTTAGGTGGCTTGCTTGTAAAGATACGTCCGTACCTGCAAAAAACCGATGCTTGTGTTGCATTATATAAAGCCATGAACCAAAAGATTTTCTCATTATGATCTTGGATTTACCAGAGCAGTGGAATGGACGGAACCATGGACCCTATGACTGAGGACGAAATTAGAAGGATTGACAATGTGGATATACTGAACGCTATCATACAAGAGGATGATTGGCAAACGGATGCTACTCGCTTGGCATATAGGCCTAATAGAGTTCTTCAGCTCAGGGAAGGGGACACTGCGGGGAATGTTCCGATGGACTCTATGGCGGGTGGTGAAAACCCAGTGCCTGTACTGCATGTTGTGGATGAAACTGTAAGTGTATTGAACTTCTTTATAGGTCTAAGATAAATAGACCTACACTAATTTCCGCTTTTTTTACCGCATCGTGCATGATTTAGACCTAACCTGTAGGTCTACTATTTTCTCTTAATTGTTTCTTTCATCTTGTTAAATAGGATATAACATATCCTATTTACCGAGTAGAGGTTATAAACTTATAATTATTGTAATCACGCTCCCTGCGTGCATCGTGTATCCTACCCTATGCACGTATGGACGAATGAATGGACTATGATAGTGCGCCATCTTTCGTTACAAGCGGATAAATATTGCATACAAATAGGTCTAGGCCTATAATTATATTGAGGGCTCGCTTTCGATTAACAAGGAAAATGTTTTGATCATATACAAACTAATACTTAATGTTGTAACTAACACACTGCGTGACTAACGGTAACTAGTTTATCGATTAAGTACAACTTCATAGAGAAAATTTGAGAAAATATGGATGTAATGTTGCTAATCATGCACCTACAGTTCAAATTCGCGAAATTCGTGATAAACCTGCAAGTATCCTTACATTTTCAGCACTCACTTCACGATTTCAGATCACATTTGTTATTTGTTATTAATTAAAGCGCATCCTCGATGATTAAAATCATAGCTTTATTAGGGGCCTACTTTTATTTTACTATTAGGCCTAGGCCTATAGGTCTTCATTTCTATTTCCGATCGATTTAGTTACTTTTTTTAATGTCATAAGAACATTATTTCGGTATTTTATTTAAACTTCCTCGTTATTATTTAACACGGGTCATTCGTGTCGTTATTTTGCGTGCCATTAAACTGATTAAGATTCTGCTAGGATCGTGGGTCCCATAGTTGTGTTTCATCATAGTAGGATGAATGAGTAATTATTTGTTCAACGTTTAAAAAAAGTTTAAGACAATCACTCAAGCTATCAACTATTTTTGTTTTTATTAGATCGTTGTAACAGGGAGTCGTAAACGCCCCGCTGAAAACAGTGTGGATGATTTGACGACAGACGACCCCTTAAACTCCGATGAGAAAGAAGAACAGCGAGAAGAGTCGGATGACCTGTCCCGATACTACAGCATCGAGGCCGTGAACACGAAACGCGTCAAAAAATACAAGGCCTCGGCTACGGATTACCGACTGCGACTGAGAAATTTAGACGAAGTAGCTCTGGATGCCTTGCCTCTGTTGTCTGGGATTATAGACGATGTATTGCAGAATTTGACTCTCGGTATCCGTCCCAGAGATATGGTACGAATTATCCTGCAAGCTCCCGGTTTAGATAAGCCTATAGCCCTACCTTTCATCAAGAAAGATGATCTCACTATAGATAGATTCATGGCGAGGGTAGAGCACGTGCTTCAATCCAACAAGGACGTGAAATTGAACAGCGACATGGACATTAATTTCGTGCATATGGAAATGCCGGAAGGGGGGAAATCGGATAGACCTATGTTTCAGACCTGGGAGGAAAAGAAGAAAAATTTGTCCTGTATCGTACCCATCTCCAACCAGAGCGATAACATGTGTCTGGCCCGAGCCATCGTAACCGGTAAGGCGAACCACGAACTGAAATTAACGGAATGGGTTTGGAAAGATATCAGGAGAGGTGGACTCCACCAAACGACACGCGCTACGGCACTCCATGAGGAAATCAAGATGCCTTTTAAAGCGTGCGGATCAGAACATGTAGAAGCTTTCCAGCAAGTCGTTCCCGACTATCAATTCGTGGTCGTTTCCAAAGAACAGTTCGATAAAATTATTTGGAAAGGGCCGAATAAATCCAAAGGAATCTATTTGTTGTACAACAACAACCATTTCGATCTCATCACCTCCATGTCGTCTTATCTGAACAGAAGTTATTGGTGCCACGAGTGTAAGGTTGCATACAATGACAAGAAGCGTCACGAATGCGAAAAAACCTGTAAGGTATGCTACTCCGGAAATTGTCAGTCGAGCGATGAGATCGAGGCTTGGACGTATTGTACCGATTGTAATCGGTACTTCAAATCCCCCCGATGTTACGAGAATCATAAAGCGAACGGTTCCAGCATCAAGAAGTTCGGTACGATCTGCAGCCAGTACTACAAATGCGAGAAGTGCGAAAGAGTCGTCAACAAAAAATACCTCCAAAAAGGTAAAATACACGACTGTACCGATATCTGGTGTCGCGTCTGCATTGGAAACTTCAAGGTGGGTCACCGATGCTTTATCAAAAAGGTGGAAGTTAAGGAAAAAAAAGAGAAACCGTTCAGTTACATCTTTTTCGACGTGGAATCTCAGATGGAGACGGGAATTCACAAACCCTGCCTCTGCGTCGCGCAAAAAGTATGCGAAACGTGCGCCGATCGACCGATCTGCGACTTCTGCGGCAATGACAAGCAAGTCGTCTTCCGAGGAAAAGATTGCATGGAAGAATTTTGTCTGTGGGTTCTCAAGAACGAACGCCATAAACGCGCGATATGTCTGGCTCATAACTTAAAGGGCTACGACGGGTACTTTATCCTCCAGTATTTGTACGACAATAACGTCAAACCCGACGTCATCATGAACGGGGCAAAAATCATGTCCATCACCGTGCCCAAATCGGGCATCGTCTTCAAGGACAGTTTAAACTTCTTCCCCATGGCTCTTTCCAAGCTTCCAAAAAGTTTCGGGATCCAAGAGCTTTGTAAAGGATTTTACCCGCATCTGAAGAACACGAAAGCCAACGAGAATTACAGAGGAAAGCTACCTGACATGGAAGATTTCGACCCGGAGGGTATGTCCGAAGCGAGGAAGCAAGAGTTCGTAAAATGGTACGAAGACGAAAAGAAGAAAGGAAAGGAATGGGTTCTGCAAGATGAGTTATTGAAATACTGTATCAACGACGTCGATATCCTTCGAAAATGTTGCATGCAGTTCCGGACCATGTTCATGGAGGTGACCAAGACCGGTCTAGAAGATCCCGGAGTAGACCCTTTGAAAGACCCCATCACCATCGCAGCAGCCTGTAACTTGGTATTACGCCGCAACTTTTTACAACCCGAAACCATCGCCATCATCCCTCCTCACGGTTACGGACCCGGTCAGAATTTTTCTAGGGACTCTATAGTATGGTTGAATTACGAAGCGATGAAGGATGACGGCTATATCCTACACGCCATGAATGGAGGGGAAGCCCAACTATACGGAAGAGTGACTGCCGATGGTATTGATCTCGAAAATCGTAAGATCTATTCTTATCATGGTTGCCTATTTCACGGATGCAGGTCCTGTTTCGACGAAGATACCATCAATCCCATCTCGGGGAAACCAATGGCCGAGCTGTACAGGAAGACTCTGTTACGTAGGAAACAAGTGGAGCTCAATTACCCCGATTACGAAATCGTCGAAATTTTTGAACACGACTGGAAAAAGACGTGGAAAGATCTACCCGACGACGTGAGAAAAAGGATCGACGTTTCCCGCCATCTGGAACCTTTGGATTGTAGAGAAGCGTTGTACGGTGGCAGGACCGAGACGAACAAACTCTTTCACGAAGTCGCGGACGGAGAGGTCATCAGATACCTGGACTTTACGAGGTAAGTCGATCGATCGATTCAAAATAACGCTTGTAATTGTTTGTTTTTATTCACTTTTTTGTAATTTATTTAATTTTATCGATCTTATTTTTTATTCTTTGAATCAGCCTCTATCCATGGACGAATAAATATAGCGAGTACATCGTCGGTTTCCCAAAGATCTACACGACCGATTTCGACGACGTATCGTCTTACTTCGGCCTGATTCGAGGCACGGTCCTGCCGCCGCGATGGTTGTTTCATCCCGTATTACCCGCCCGACGTCACGGCAAGTTGATATTCGCCCTATGCGGTACGTACGTGTATGGAAGAGAAACATCGGGCCTACTGTCCTCATTCGGACGAAGAGCGAACCATCCGGGAACGTGGGTAACCTTGGAAGTCCAGAAGGCCGTGGAGATGGGCTACCGGATCGTGAGTACCGAGGTGTTGTGGCACTGGGAACGACGCGCCGTGTACGACAAAGAGACAAAGACTGGGGGCTTGTTTACCGAGTATATCGACCGATTCCTCCGATTGAAACAAGAAGCTAGCGGGTACCCCGACTGGTGCGTGACGCCGGAAGATAAACGACGTTACGTCGACGACTATTACGAGAATGAAGGGATACGACTGGATCCGGACAACATCGCGAAGAATCCCGGGATGAGATCTCTGGCTAAACTTTGTTTAAACAGTATGTGCGTGAGTATCGTCGCTAACATCGGGCATCTGACATATTTTTTTAAATAGATAAAAACAAATTCTTACCGAGATTTTCTTCCTTTGTTTTTACAGGGAAAATTTGCCCAAAGATCCAACCTGAGTAAGACGGTTATACACGACGATCCTTCCGAAGTGTACAAGCTGTTGACGGACGATACCATCACGGTCGATAATATCAGACTTATCAACGAAGAGGTTGTCGAAGTAACGTATAAAGAAGAAGGAGAATTCGCCAAGATCAACCCTAAAACAAACGTCGTTATCGCGGCCTTTACGACCTGTCACGCCAGACTCAAATTGTACGAAGTTCTGGAAAAATTAGGCGATCGCGCCATGTACCAAGATACGGGTAAGTTTCTAGTTTTTATTTTGTTTATGATCCGTATTTTCAAATTATATTTTTCTTAACTACTCTCATTTTCCCCTCATTTCAGATAGCGTCGTATTTCCTCAGTCGCCCGGGAGATTGGGAGCCTCCGACCGGCGATTATCTCGGTCAATTGACGGACGAGGTCGCCCCGCACGACGGGAACCATATTACCGCTTTCGTGTCAGGCGGTTGTAAAAATTATTATTATACCACAGATACGGATAAAACAACCATGAAAGTGAGAGGTATCACCCTCAACGCGCGAAATTCAAAACTGGTCAACGCCTCGACGTTGGAACGAATGGTCAAAGGATTAACGTTACACGGTGAAGGGACAGAGTGAAGGTGACTGATCCTCGAAAGATCGTGCGTAACGTCAAGACCAAGAACATCGAGAGTCGCGTCTTCAAGAAAGATTACAGGGTCGTGTTCGACAAGAGGTGGATCTCCGACGGATTCGACACCTTACCTTACGGTTACGGGGTAGAAAAAGAGGCTGTCAAAACCGATTAGTTTCGAGAACGCACTGGAGGTCGAGAACGCACGCGCGCAACAATGTCTCTGCAAAGATTCTCTGAAAAAATACTCCACCTTTCCCATGATCGGACTGGCTCTACTCCTCGTCACCAACGCTGCATTGACCGTCACACAACATCGAGAGGGTACTTCCTTTAATTTGTGCCACAACTTGACGCTACCGTTTGCGTCTTACCAAACCGAGTCGATTAACGTCGATAAAGTCAAATTTCGAGAAGAGTCGACGCACTGTCTCCCTCAACACGCGCTTCACCTTGGAGAAGATATATACCTCAGCGTGTGTCATTTCCGCGGCAGTGCGCGCGTCGATATCAGACGGTTCGTAGGTGACGCGGAGAAGGAAGGAATCCTTCCTACTATACGAGGTATTTACCTGTCTATCGATCAGTGGAACGCGTTGAAAAGGAACGTAAGCTTCGTAGACTCTGCTATCAAAAACTATCATGGACGCGAGACTCGCCCATCCCTACACGGCCATCGTCTCTGGACCTACGGGTTCAGGAAAACTCAATTCGTCAAACGACTCATCGCTGAAGGGGATATGACGGTAGACGGTCCGCCCGATAAAATTATATGGCTTTACGGGGAATACCAATCCGCGTAAGACGACATGCGAAAATCTTTCGAGAACATTCAATTTATAGAAGGATTTCCCTCCGACATGGAATCTCTGATCGACCCTAACTTCAGAAATCTAGTCGTCATCGACGATCTCATGGCCGAATTGTCCGGAGATACCAGGGTGATGAACATGTTTACCAAGACGAGTCATCATCGTAACATGTCCGTCATCTTTATCGTACAGAATCTATTCTTAGCGTCCAAGCAATTCCGCACCATTTCTCTCAATGCCCACTACATGGTTCTCTTCAAGAATCCCCGAGATAATTCGCAGATTATTCACTTAGCCAAACAGATCTTTCCCGGGCGCGTCAAGTACGTGCAGGAGAGTTTCATGGACGCTACCAAACAGCGGTACGGATATCTACTGGTCGATCTGAGAGCTACGACTCCCGAAGATTTGAGACTACGTACCGACATCTTTGAAGGATTGAAACAAACTGTCTACATTCCGAGAGTATAAAAGTGACGGTCGCGATTAGAATAATTCATTCGAGCATTAACATGTCGAAAAGAATGAAACAAAACGCCGACGCTCTTCGGTTTCTGAGTATATGCAATCCTCGTCAGAGGAAAGCCGTCATACAGCACGCCGACAACGGTCTCGTCGATTCCTTGTGCGAATGCGCGTTGAATCTCCTCAAGGGACACGTCCGACTCAATCCGAAACAAAAGAAGAAACTCTCGTCGCACAAAAAACGCCTGCGCGCTCTAACTAATAAAAAGGTCGCGCGCAAGAAGAAGAAGACCATTCTTACGCAACACGGAGGATTCGTCGGAGCATTCCTCGCTCCCGTTTTAAGAGCGCTCGTACCTCTGCTTCTCAAGTAAAGATGTCCGCTTTAAAATACTCCAAGAAAATGATTCTGATCGATCCGCGGGAACTGGAGAGGGTCAATGACCGCGTCCAAAAAACGACGATGAAAAAATAGGGGATACGGAAAAGGACATGAAGCGCACACTGGACCGCACCGATCTTTCCACGCACGATATGATGCGACTCTACCACCAGACGTTGCAACGGTTCCTTAAAAAAGATAAACGTCGCTCGAAAGAACCTCTGAACATTACGGTCAAACGGATGAAGGACGAAGAAGAAGGGGAGATTAAAGAAGAAGCTGTAAAGAGCGTCGACGAAGCGATGGAAAGGGAACTTTTGGAAACCGTGCCGGCCTCCTTCAAGACCAAAGCCAAATCTCTCATGAACAATCTCAAACGAAATCGGTCCAAAGGCTATCTGGATTGGACCCCTTCGGGAGAAATTATCGCGTCGGGAAGTAAAGTCGAGGGCTCCAACTTGGTCGATCTCATTCACGACTCTCTGAGAAATCGTAAAGGATACGAAGATCCCGTAGGGTGGAAATCGTTCAACGAAGCGATAGCGCTCAACAACGTCCCCGAATCTTTAATCGCCAATACCAAACGACGCGATCTTTTGAGGGAACGGAAATCGATCGTTGAACATGTCGAAGAAACCACCCCGAAACGGAAGCTAAGAAAATCCAAGAAGCGTCGTAGAATTTAAATGTGTCTTTCAGCGATTCGCAATGGATAGGGATGCCTACTTGAAACGAATATACTACGATCCGTCGAGTTCCGGTAGTTTTGGGGGCATCGATAGATTGTACAGAAAGGTTAAAGAAGATGGCGTCGGTTTAACGCGTAAGGACGTCGAGAAATGGCTCCTCGCTCAAGACGCGTACACTTTACACAAGCCGGCGCGAAGACGATTTCCCAGAAATAGTTACTTCTCGGACGGTATCGATCAGACGTGGCAGATGGATCTGGTGGAGCTTCCCGGACTGACTAAATTTAATCGCGGTTATAAATTCATTTTGACATGCATCGACGTGTTTTCCAAATACGCCTGGGTAGAACCTATGAAAGAAAAGAAAGGACAAACCGTGGCCGCGGCGTTGAAAAGAATTTTCGATCGCGGAAGACAACCCACCCAAATTCAGAGCGATAAAGGGAAGGAATTCCTGAACACCCACGTGCGCGCATTGTTCGAAGAAAAGAAAATACATTTTTTCACCACTCAGAATCCAGATACCAAAGCTTCCATCGTGGAAAGGTTCAATCGGACTCTGAAAAGTCGAATCTTTAGACACTTGACGAAAACGAACGGATCCGAATATCAACGCGTGTTGCAAGATGTGGTGCGCGGGTATAACGACGCCTATCACAGAACTATTCGAAGAGCCCCAGCCAGCGTCAACAAGGACAACGAAAGCGCCGTATGGAAGACCATGTACGGACACTTGCTTCGAAGAAGACGTAAGAAGGAGAAATTGTTCCATCCCGACGATATCGTACGTATTTCCACGGAGAAAGTTCCTTTCAGAAAAGGATATCTACCTCAATGGTCGGAAGAATTATTCGTCGTATCCGAAAGAATCGATAGAAGAATACCCGTTTACGTATTGAAAGACTTTAACGAAGAAGAAATCGAAGGTACATTTTACGGCTGGGAGATTCAAAAAGTAATCAAAGCTAAAGGCGATCTATTCAAGGTGGAAAAAGTTCTGAGAAAGAGAAAACGGAACGGAACGACCGAATACTTCGTCAAATGGTTAGGTTGGCCGGGTAAATTTAACAGTTGGGTCGTGGATCTTCAGGACATTGAATAATACATTTCAACACGAGAACATGGCGGTCGACGAGTTTTACGTCACGCTGCCGAGTAACAGCAGCTTCGACTATTACCCCTCCAACACTCTCAGCGATTTTACCACCAAACTATTCAAATCCATCGATCTATCCGGCGAATGGGAAGTAGCTTTGACGGAAATCAGCTTTCCCCTTTCCTACTACAACATCACGGAACCTTTCAACGAAATCTTCTACAACGGGGATGGGTCGGAATTAAACTCCGACACGATACGGGTGCCGCCGGGTTATTACAACGATCTGGATGAGTTGTCCTTAGCAGTGCACGAACTTTTTAATTCGCTCGGAAAATCCAACATTAAACTGGTTTTGGACAAGAACACTCAAAAAGTCAGCGTCAAACTCAAAAACAACGCCTTCATACAATTTCACCCGGAACTCGCGGCCATGCTAGGATTCGTGGAGAAGGGTCACGGTTTACTGTCATTTCGTCTCCTACGTACTCACGAGGCCAATCTACCGATCGATTTAAACGCCGGTATGTACTCCCTCTACCTGTACACGGACATCATCGAAGACCAGATCATTGGCGACGCGTTCGCGCCTCTTCTACGCATCGTTCACATGGATAAAAAAGGTTCCGGAGACGTCGTCACACGGACCTACCAATCCCCGCATTTTGTAAAAGTTCGAATGAAACATTTCGATACTATTACCGTACGCGTCAGACGAGATACAGGTGAGAAGATCCGGTTTCAACGCGGGAAGATCGTCGCCAAACTTTGTTTCAGACCCTTCAAGACCAAATACTTTAAAAGGTGACATGGTGGGTAGACAGTACGGTGGTTACGTTCGAGGAGGGAGCGAAATGCCGGTGTTTAGGGGCTCCAGGATGCAAAGAGGATACGGATTAGGAAGCATCCTTTCCGGTATGTTCCGTACGGCTATTCCTTTCCTGAAGAGCGGGGCCAAAGCGTTGGGAAAAGAAGCCCTACGTACTAGCGTGAACATCGGTCAAGACGTATTGAGAGGACATAATTTTAAAAAGCGGCTCGTCGTCGAGGTCTAGAAACGGTGAAGAACATCGCCAGAAAGAAGCCATCGAGGCAAAAAGGTACAAAACGCAAGCGGAACGGAAAATCGAGCATTTCCTCGCGAGGCGGGATCGCGAAAAGATCTAAAAGAACTCCGGATATCTTTGACCGTTAATCAACATGTCAGTCGCTAATCATCACTCTTGCCCTTGTTCCAAGTCCGAAACGGACCTCTTCAGCGTGCCACCTACGCAGACGGATATCTTGAGTAGTCAGTTTGTGGAATTTAAACCCCTCAATGCCGTAACCGGCGACGGGCCCCTGGAATTTACGGTACCCGGATCCCCAGACAACTACTTGGATCTCTTCCAGACTCAGCTGTACTTGCGAGTGAAAATCGTCAATCCCGATGGAACCAACCTACCCGCCAATGCCTTGTGCGGACCCGCCAACCTTTTTCTCCACTCTTTGTTCAATCAAGTGGACGTCTACTTGAACGATAGGATGGTGAGCGTCGCTTCCAACACGTACCCTTACCGCGCCATGATCGAGACGTTGTTGACGTACGGTTCGGACGCGATGAAATCTCAACTGACCAGCTCGCTCTTCTACAAGGACACCTCTGGTCGGATGGACGTCGCAAATCCAACCGCCGCCGATAATCAAGCTAACTTGGGTTTGAAGAAACGATACCAATTTACTCAACAAAGTTGAGTGGTGGACATGGTTGGAATGCTGCACGCCGACATCTTCTGTCAGGAAAAATTTCTGCTCAACGGCGTGGAACTCAAACTCAAACTTCACCGAAGCAAGAACGCATTCTGTCTCCTGCGCGCCAATGACGACGACTTGGATGCCCAGCCCGAATACAAGGTTCAGATTATGGACGCTACCTTGCTGGTTCGATCCGCCAAACTTAATCCTACCCTGATGATGCAGCACGCCAAAGAGTTGGAGCGAGGAGTCACCGCCAAGTATCCTATACGGAGGGTAGATGTCAAAAGTTTCTCCATACCTCAGGGGAACTTGTCTTTCGTCAGAGAGAGCCTTTTTACGGGACAATTGCCGAGAAGTATCGTCTTCGGCATGGTCGATAACACCGCCTACAACGGAACGTACCCCCAGAACCCGTACCACTTTAAACATTTCGACCTCAATTACGCGGCATTGCACTGCAACGGCGAGACGATCCCTTGGAAACCTCTCAGACTTCGTTTCGACACTCCCAACGCCAAGGATCATATAATGGCGTATCAGACCTTGTTTCAGGGTACTAACATCCTGCACAAGGATCAAGGAGTACCTATCGATCGTGAAGAGTTTGCCGACGGATACAGTTTGTTCGCCTTCGACCTTTCGCCCGACGCTTCCGACGGAGCTCACTTGAACCCTATACAGACCGGTTCGATTCGTCTAGAGCTACAGTTTCAGAACCCGCTGCCCAACACCGTCAATCTCATCGTGTACGCCGAGTGGGATTCCATGGTGGAAATTAACAAATCGAGACACGTCATCGCTGACTTTGAACGTTAAGGATGGATACGGTAGAACTGCTTCGCAACGTCGAATCGGACGACGTCGTTCGTCGAACTTTCGGAGGAGTCCTACCCAGGGACAAACTACCCGACCGTGTCGAGACCTTTTCCGTCTCCTTCATCGTCAATACGGACAGTAGCCGAGAAGAGGGTAGCCATTGGGTGGCGTTTTACCTCCAAAACGAAGATTACGGGGACTATTTCGACTCTTACG
The DNA here is from genome assembly GCF_039555335.1 of Amphiura filiformis. Classification (NCBI taxonomy): domain Eukaryota; kingdom Metazoa; phylum Echinodermata; class Ophiuroidea; order Amphilepidida; family Amphiuridae; genus Amphiura; species Amphiura filiformis. Next base: position 78,005,313 of record NC_092633.1, read on the forward strand.
GTAATTCTCCCCCATCGTTAGCCGAAGAATTTGAGGATTTTCTAAAAAACAATGTCGAAAATTATTCTTACAACGATAAAAGATTGCAGGGAGATTTCAGTACCGTATGCGGACAATTCTGTCTCTTTTACCTATATCATCGATGTCGCGGTTACGATATGCGCGAAATTACCCGTATGTTTCATAAAGACGCGGACATCAACGACGTTCTGGTCAACGAGTTTGTAAATTTACAGTATGACGATAATCAACATGTACTCGACGGGGATTATATCGTAAATCAGATTGTGCGACCTTTTAAAAAGTAAAATTTAGTTAAAATGCATGCGTATAATCATTGTAGTTAGTTAATAAACAACAAAGAAGACAAAACCGTGTTGATTTTTTGTTTCATTTTTTATTAAAGAATCGTTTCTAATTAATAATAATAATAATAATAATAATAATGCATTTATAATGCGCCATCTATCTAGACAACCTATTCCGAGGCGCAAACATTGAACAATTAAAAATTAACACACATTATAAAAAAAAACAGTCACATATAGAAATCAATTGTCATAAGCAATCTTAAACAGATGAGTTTTTAAAGTCTTTTTGAAAATATCAAGTGAATCACATATACGCAGATTTAAAGGAAGCAAGTTCCAAAGAGCAGGTGCACAAGCATAGAAGGCCCGGTCGCCAAATGATGAAGAAGTCCGTGGAACTGAAAGAAGACATTTATCCGATGATCTAAGGTTTCGTGATGGAATATAAAAATTGATAAGTTCACTGATATAAGAAGGTGCCATGTCATGGAGCGCTTTCCAGGTGAGAAGAAGGAGTTTGAAATGAATGCGATACCGAATTGGTAACCAATGCAGACGTTGTAAGACGGGTGAAATATGGTCAAATTTCCTAGTCCTTGTGAGCATGCGTGCAGCAGCATTTTGAGCCTGTTGAAGTTGATTGAGTTGTCGTTCAGTGATTCCATATAATAAAGCATTTCCATTGTCAAGACGTGATGTGACCAAAGCGTGGACAAGTGTTGCAGCAGTATCATAATCGAGCACTTTAGTTATTTCATCTCATTCCTTATCCTCCACTGGCATCGTCAATCTTGGGTGAGGCATCTTTCAAAGCCGTCCACTGATCCAGGGTCAGATTTATCCCTTTTCGTCGAAATCCGGCCGTCCATTCTTGGGTAACGGGGTCTCTGGAGTAATCGCGGATGTTCACGTACACTTTACCTTTAAAAGATTGCACGACGACGAAACGATCGCTGTCCGAAATAGGAACCCTCAATATCTCGTCGGATAATACAGTTGGTCTCATCGGGCGCTGTTCCATGGGGTGAGGTTTCTTATACGGTGATGCTTTTTCACGTTTACGCCACGCTTTAATATATTTTCCTAACGCACTCTCCTCTTCCCATTCCGAAGTCATTTTAGTTAGTTGATAGTCGTTACTCTGATCTCCGTAAATATGCGTGGCTTGCGATCCGATCCTCTTGAAATCTCATGAAAAGTGATGTTAACGAGACTCGATCGCTCCTATTTATACACTCCGTTCACGTAGGCGTCACGTCTCGTTAATATTCACGCGTGACACGTTCTTCATCACACCAACTAAAAATATTTTAAAAACGCGAAAACAAGAATATTTTAGAAACATTCACACCCCTCATTAAATATGCATCGACACGCCCCTCATTAAATATGCATCGTCACACCCCCTCATGAATATGAAAATTAGTTTTATCATGACGTCATGCGACGTTTTTAAAAAAAATTTAGCACATATACACATCGTTATGAAATAAATTAAAACGAAATGAAAAAAACCGAATTGATATCAATTAATTCAAATGAAATGAATTAATTCATATGAAATAAATTAAAACTGAAATAAATTACATTGAAATTAAATGAATTAAAATGAAATAAAATAAAAGCGACTCTTTCATCATATTCATGACGTCGCGTTACACATATTTCGCCACGCCTACCTCGTGAATATTCATGCTAATTAGCATCTCATGAATATTCATATATGCTAATTAGCCACGCCCATCTCATGAATATTCATATACGCTAATTAGCCACGCCCAGCTCATGAATATGCAAATCGACCTTTGACCCCTGATGACCTTTGACACGGAAGTGACGTCATCGTGACCTTTGACCCATGACCTTTGACCTCGGTTGACCTTTGACCCGGAAGTGACGTCATCGTGACCTTTGAACTTTGACCTCGATTGACCTTTGAACCGGAAGTGACGTCATCGTGACCTTTGACCTCAACCTCCGAAAAAGGCCACACTTACTACTATCATGGATTGATCCACCACTGTTTAAACTATAATGTCTTTTAACAATTGTTTTTTTTATAAATATTTTATCTTGCCGGAGACTCGCTGGTCGGGTATCTCCGTGTCCTAGATTTTTCACTGCCAGTTTGTACTACTTTATATGTATTTTATTGTTGCTATATTTATTTTATTCATGTATCATTATTTATCTTTGTATATGTAATTAATGAGAATAAACTGGCTGATTTAATAAAAAATTTATTAAGCTGAATGAACATGATAATAACCTAACTCGATATTTTGACATTTTCGAGTTATAACAAAATATCGAGTTAAGTTATTATGTCCCTGAAGAGATGTGTTTGTTTGCCCCAGATCACGTATAGTCGTTGGGAAGCAAACTACTCTTAATAAAATCTCATTTACATCATGATTTGAGTCAACGGATAGCAAGAAGAGTTATATTTGCTATTTTTATTCTGTTTTTACTCAGCCAACTTCCAACACACAGTTGCCAAAGATACATGGGTTTCAACATCCTTCACTGGGTAATATTCAGATCAACGAATATGATGTCCTCAAGATCTTGTGCAATTTAAATGTTTCCAAAGCTATTGGTCCTGATGGGATATCTCCCAGGGTCTTGAAAGAATGCGCTCATGAAATTGTTTTTCCTTTGTGCCACATTTTAACTTATCTTTGAGTTCTGGTATTATGCCTGAGACCAGGTTTTAAAAGCCAATGTTGTTCCTGTTTTTAAAAAGTCTGACAGGCAACGTGCTGAAAATTATAGACCTGTGTCACTATTGTGTATATATGTGGAAAAGTGATGGAGAGAGCTATTTTTGATCAAGTGTTCCCGCAATTAAAGACCAATTATACCATCTGCAACATGGTTTTATCAAAGGTCGCTCCACTGTGACACAGCTTTTATCCGTTTTTCATGAAGTCAGTTCTACTCTGGACAACGCTGGGCAAGTTGATATGATCTATCTTGATTTCTCGAAAGCTTTTGACAGTATTTGTCATAGCTTGTTGCTTCACAAATTGCAATCTTTTGGCTTTCATTCTGACCTCCTCAATTGGTTTCGCGCTTATTTAACAGGGAGGAGGCAGAGGGTTGTTATTGATGGGGTAAATTCCGACTGGCTTCCAGTTGTTTCAGGGTACCCCAAGGTTCAATATTGGGGCCTATGCTTTTCTTTTGTACATAAATGACATGCCCAGTGTTGCCCAGAATTCTTCTTTAGCTTTGTTTGCAGATGACTCTAAATGTTATAAAAACATCTCTGATGTCTCTGATTGTCACATGCTCCAAAGTGATATTGATGCATTATTTAATTGGAGCAAAACTTGGGATCTCCATTTTCATCCCTCTAAATGCCAGATCATATCAATCACCAGACGTAGGAATGCAATTCGTCATGATTATAAAATGAATGGTGCCATTCTAGACCGTGTTAGTTCCATTAAAGATCTTGGTCTTGATATTTCCTCGTCTTTCACTTGGGATGATCACATTAACAGGGTTGTTAAAAAGTGTAACAAAAACTTGGTATGATTAAACGCACCATTGGCTTCAATGCCCCTCGTAATGTATCCAGGACTTTGTACTCAGCCTTGGTTCGTAGTGATTTGGAATATTGCAGTCCCCTCTGGAGTGGTACCTCAAAGCGCAACATCCAGAAAGTTGAGGGGGTCCAGAGAAGGGCAACTAAATTCATTTTAGATTATCCCGAGGCTGAGTACAAAGAAAGGTTAACAGAGCTAACTCTTCTCCCATTAAGTTTTAGAAGAGAATATGTTGATCTCAATATATTTTTCAAGTGCAATCTGGGATTATATGACATCAATCTAGATGATTATGTAGTTTTTAATGGTATTAACAAAGACCGTCCCACCACCAGATTTTCCTCTGATCCTTTGTTGCTGGTAAATCAGCTTTCTAAAACTGAGTGCCACAAGATGGGCTTTTTTCAGCGTATGGTGCCCATTTGGAACCAGCTCCCTAGTATTATCAGATCTACAAATTCTGTTGCTTCATTTAAGCACCAAGTTTTGGAGTTTTACCAGTCCAAATTTGCTCGCACCTTTGATGCAACTTCTGTTTGCACTTGGACCTCTTTTGTAATTGTCCAAATTGCAGGCAAATGTAACTTACCTGCATTTTCCCCTCTAATTTATTTTTCCTTCCCTTCTTTTTTTGGTTTTGGTGGGGCGGTCTTAGAGGTGCCTGGCACCTGTTCGCTCCAGCCATTCACTGGACATTTTAAAACAAATGTTCCTTTCATAATATTGTGTAATTTTGATGTAACTTATGTGCAATATTATATATTTCTTGTAATTCTGTGCCAGTGATAAAGTGTAATAAATAAATAAATAAATAAATAAATTTGTTCTCTAAATAATTCATTTGATATTGAAAATTACGGATGCGTTTTAAATACTGGTCTAAAACAGTGTATACAACGTCATTACTACTAAATATAACATTTAAAGTGAAATAATAACGTTATTAAGCTCAATGAACATGATAATAACCTAACTCGATATTTTGACTTTTTCGAGTTATAACTCGAAAATGTCAAAATATCGAGTTAAGTTTATCATCAGATATTTATATGAAGACACACGCTCCACCTTACTACCCTTCACGACTATAGGGCTTGAATATAGTTTCAAAAACAACTCTTATTATAAGTAAAAATATAATGTCATTTGATGAAGGCTCATTTCAACACTCACTTGATATTCGAGGAAAATGTATATATTGTTGCCCGAATTATCAATTCATCGGATCGATGTTTGACATACTTTCGAAATTCGAAAATTCTAACTCGAAACTCGAAATTCTTAACTCGAAACTTGAAAAACCTAACTCGAAACTCGAAAATTTTAACTCGAAACTCGAAATTTGTAACTCGAAACTCGAAATTTGTAACTCGAAACGCGAACTCGAAACTCGATGAATAGCAACACACAATAATAATAATAATAATAATAATAATAATAATAATAATAATAATAATAATAATAATAATAATAATAATAATAATAATAATAATAATAATAATAATAATCATCCCTACCTAAGCCCGCACCGCAGATTTTCCAGGACGCGTATTGGTCGGCGGCAGAAGATACAAATAAGTACTGAATATCCAATCCTGGACTTGCGTTAGATTCTGTAATGGTTGGGTTTGATGTGTCGCTCGTCGGTACGAGTACAATGTTACCACTACTCTCAGTATATGATAACTCGAAAGAGTCTGTTGAACCGGCTTGGACGTAGTCCTGATCACTTAAATCCGCAAAAACACCAGTAATAGCATCCTCAACGATAATGGTTTCATCAGCAGCACCTGAGGCGGTTCCGTGGTCGCCACTATTGGATTGAGAGTCATCAAGAACTAAAATATACAGAAGTGCACAAAATAAAAAATTATACTGTAAAATACAAAAAATCGAAAATCTGTTTTGACGTTCCTTTATTTGATAGGCCTATATATATTCTTGAACTTTTAAAAATTACTGAAGTTTGACTTGCTTTAATTGATTATTTCATATTGAAAGCTACTGACCCTAAATGTATTTTTTTAAAGATATCAACTCGAATGTAGGATTAGGCCTAAACATGAACAAGAAATAAATCATAAAACAACTTGGGCCTTCAATCTGACATTCATTAGGCCTATATTATTAAAGACAAAGGGAGAGGAAAAAAGAAAAGAAGAACGAACAGAAAAGATTACATGGGAATCGAACTCTCAACCTTCTGCACTGCACACCTTCGCTCTGTCCACTTAGCCATCGCATCTTGTTCTGGCAAATGATATTCTTTTGCCATCTTATTTCTCGTTCAACATGTTCAAGGATCTCGCTCAACAACAATCTTTTCAAAACTGCTTGTACTTCAGTTAAATGAGATGATACTACCTTCTTTGACGACTACAATATTTTGATATACAATAGAGTATTTTGCATTTATAAAATATATAACAATATACGTTTTTAATTGCTATATTAATCAATATAACATGTATAATAGACAGCGCCGGCTGGGATCCATTTCGTGAAGCATCGTGACACTTGCAACGTGCACTTACGACACGAGGGCTCAAAGAACGCAACTTTTCAACCTACGACTAGGTTGTACCACCGCTCATTTTCGCTGAAATTTTAATACAAGCTCTGGTTAATTAATGTTTATCATAACAGAAAAGCATTAGACCGGCGTTTCCTCAAAGCTGTAGATATAACCATTTTAGTGATCGTGACATGCATTTTCTTTCATTTTTTAGGCCACTTCGCGCACCAAAAGCATTCATTTTTTCCACAATAATTCAACTTTTACACGTTATTCTTTACCTTATACTCATGTTTCATATCTTATCTATGGGCTCAATATGGAAATAAAGGGAGAAACAACTCGTGTATTCCATTTTTTTTATGTTTTCTGAAAAACCGTATTTGCCACCCGATTTTCAACATTGCGTTACGTAACAGCAGAGGTCACGCCGGTAAAATTACCGGAAGTGAGCCAAGTTGCTGTCGTACTGCTATCAATCGAATAATGAGCCATCATTACCATATTTACACTTTCTTCCTTACTTCAAATAGGGCCTATAGGTCAATAGGCCTACTTGTATGTTAATAATACATCCTCTCCAATATAAAATAAATTCGATATTTAACAGGCAAAAGTGTGTGACCAGCTTATCATGAAACATAACAGTGCAAATTGTTTTTAAATACGGCAACACCAAAAAAAATAAGTCTGTGTAATCATAGACCATAATATAGACACTGGTCTGTGTTGTATTGTTCAGAATGTTAAAAATAATATAACTAATCTAAACTAAGGTAAAACTTTGTTTCTTGCATGCCCCGGGCGCTACAAACCCTAGTTACGCCACTGCCCCTTGATCATGTTACTTAAGGGCTCGGATAGCAACGTTTGCACAGTATTTTTTGTGGGACCTGAGAACGCATCAGACATATCGAATTGCATTTTGAATACGAGGAATGTCCTTCTGATACCAAATAATCTTGATTTTTTTTAAATTCGCGATATAATACAAATTGTATGGCAAATTATTAAAAATTTATATTTTTGACATTTAACAGTCCTCGAAGTAAACTTGATATATCTAATGATATGTACTTAACGTGTATGTAGCTGGGAGGAAACGCTGTCCATCATTTGAAAATTTTGACCTTCCGTATTGAAGATATACATTTTTTCCCAAAAAATCCCCTGTGGTCAGCCGTAGGATTTGAATGATTAAAACATCCCACCTATCTAGATACCTTACATAGGCCTAGATCTCAAAGAGCAAGAAAAGTCTTGATGGAAAAATCTGATGTGTGGCAGAGGGCGGCCATCTTGATTTTCAAAATGGCCGCCATTTTGATATTTATTCTTACTATAACCATTGCGAATATCCTACGAGGCTAATTTTGGTGCCAATATCCACATTTCCAATACCTAGGAGTCCAATAAACGTGGTGCCAGCTTGCTAGGGGAACAATTAGACTGGCAGCGATCTTGATTTTCAAAATGGCTGCCATTTTAACACTTTTTACTAAACTTGGGTTGTTAATATCCTATGAGTCTCATTTTTGCGCTAATACCCACATTGTCAATACCAACAAGTTCAAAAAACATGATGCCAGATTGCTAGGGGTACAATGAGATAAACAGGAATCTGGAATTTCAAAATGGCGGCCATTTATGGTCTATTTTCAACAATGACTCTGGCTCTGAATGTTGTATAAAGTTCTTCACCTTTCATGAGAATTGCTCAAATGCTTGTAAATTACTACTGAACTGAAAAGGCATGTCTTTCAGTCATTGGTGCAAGATACTCCGCTTGAACACTTTCTTAATACTGAACTTGTTTTATAAGTAAGTCTATTAAGGTTACACTAAGAAACGTATAAAAAACGTATAAAAGACGTATAAAGTTGTTCTCTAGAACAGAGTTTTCTCAGTAATCAGATATCGCAACGAGTAAAATGTTGGTGCATTGGATGTAGCTTAACATTTTCTTTGTGTGTTTACACAAATTTTTTGAATAAATTTGAAAATCCTTCGTTTAAAGCGTTTTTACGCACCATGTTCACAAGATCAAAAACACGTTCCATGCAGTTTTTTTCAAATGTGCGCTCCGTATAAAACCACGCCAAGTGATTGTTTTCTTCTTTTTTGTATTGTACTACAAATCGATCAAAGAAATAATGTTGCCATGGGGAAGAACCAAATACAGTACCAATTACATTTTAAAAGCCCGTTTTGGGGAACATTTTCGAGAATCTTGATTGAGAAAAAACTGTTTTGTTACATTATCGATATCTTGATTGTGGAACGTTAATTTTGACATCTAACTACCAACATTATTTCTCAACGGTCTGTCGATTACTCTACCATTTGATTTTCATTCAAAATTGAAGCTACTTTTGCAAGTTTTTTCATCATCGATGCGACCGACTTTGCGAGGGTAATGCGTTTGTTTATCATAACAACTGCATGCACTATTGAGACCATCTGCTTTCGTAAGCCTCCTCAGTAGCTCAATCGGTTAGCGCGTTTGACTTGTAATCTTCTCGACTATGCAATATTGTTTTGACCTGGTCAACTAGTACGGGTTCGAGTCCCTGTGTGGTCCAATTCTATTTTTTTTCTATTTTTTTCTTACTTTTTTCTCTTTTTCTGTCTTCTTTCTTGTGCGTGTCTTTCTCTCTGACTGCAGTGATTGATTGCTTTTGCCGGTTTTTTTATTATTGTATAATTCAGGAATAGGCCTACTAATCTAAATATGCGCGGTTGTTGGTTTTGTTATTGCTGTTGTAGTTATTGTTGTACAGGGTGAGTCAAAAAAAGTGCAATAGAGAAAAGAATCCATTTTTATTTAAGAACCGTTTTGAACCTTTTAGGTTTTAAAGCATTTTATAAATGATATATCCATTAGTGACCTTGTGTGCAAAACCCAAGGAATTGGCATTTACCGTATTGTTTTTATGACACATTTTATAGCGATACCAAATTTTAATGTTTGTCCAAGAAACATCTAAAATTTGAATGTCAGCCCACTCTGTGTAAGGTAGATTTGGAACAACTGCTATTTTCTTAACCTCATTGGCATTGAAATAAAATGGAGCACCCAAATTGTTATTGTCCTTGGTCTTGTTTTAGGAAAAGAAACATTATTTGTTGTTATTTTCATTTTACCTTTATTTTAAAGATGTTTATTCTCTATAAAAAGCATACACATTTGTAGGCGGATTTTTCAAATGTCGAAATGAAATGCGCCCAAATTGAAGTGGAGTGAATTATAAAATATCCAGTAAGTTGGACATATTGGGATTTAAAAAAAACTGAAATTGGAGTCGAGTGAGGTATGAAGGACTTAAAGTAATGTTAGGAAGTTTGTTTGAACAGAAAAAAGAAATTAAAATAACGCAAAAATCAACCTTATTTAAGTTAAAGTCAGTTTCAGAGCTGGTGCCTTTATCGTGCATTGTGTGCTCTCATTCAAAATGCATGGTACCTCGTGGACAAACAATGAAATTGGATATCGTAGCAAAAGGACTCATAAAAATTAAAAGGTAGATGTGATTGACTTCAGTTTTTCACAACAGTGACTATTGAGTGTGGCATGTATAGAAACTTTCAATAATTGGAAAGTTCAAAGTGGTTCTAACATTAATATCGATTCTTTGCTCTATTGCACTTTTTTTGACTCACCCTGTATATATTGCATACTCAGCTAGGGTAGGCCTACTAGGCCTATGTTATATCCTATAGCGGCATTGATTTATTTCACGACAGATATCATCTAAGGATAAAAAAATTAAAATTAATAAAATACCATAGAAACATTGCAGAAAACCGGCTGCCCCCACCCCGGCAGCCCCTATCATGGTCGCCCCCTCCCTCCCTATCCCTGCAACATAGGATGACTCACGTGTCACGGTTTCGTGGTCATTGCATGTAGATTGATATACCAAGTATATATAATACGCTTGAGTTCATCTTTTCTGCATGGCTGTTTCTATTATTAACTTACGCCCCTCTGGAATCAAGCCTTGAAAATCCATTGCATTTAACCTTAAAACAGTATTATTACAACTATCATCTTTATCATCTCATAGGTACATATTTTCTTATTCTCATATTCATCTGACTCAATAGAACAGCCATAAAGTTCGTTACAGTTCAGTCCATTTCTTCGACACTTGCAGCGATAGTTGTCATGTGGTCATTACTGCAGAATTTCCAGAAATCATCCCAGCCATAATGCTGCGGATCATGGTAACTCTGGATTTGGAACGACATTATTGTACCAAATCATCGTCTGGTAGTGCGTTCGCATGATCATGATGATAGCTGGTATTTCGATGGCGACAGACCCTCTGAGTGCGCCTATCTTTTCTTCAAGAGCCACCACCTAACATCTGCTACATTTGTGTGAAGCAAATACAGACTTAACATTTAATATGGAATATTGTTGGTAAAATTCCAAGACTGGTCTGGCATGAACCACACGGGTTATATATTAATTAGGGTGTGTCGGGAGATGGTGTGATATAATTGTTTGACAGAAAATGTGCTTTCCATTAGTTTACATTATGGCGCTCATAATGTAGCGAATTAACCTCAAATGACTTATTTTAGAAGACTGAATTTGTTTTTTATGGGGGTAAAATTTCTGAATTTGAGCAATTTTATTCTGATATTATCAAATATATTGAGGTTTGAGGCGATATTTACTGAACCTAAATAACAATATGTGTTCATCAGAACTGAAATGCACTTGTAATCTACCAATTTTGAAAGTGGCACGCACTCAGAAAGTATGAATGGTCCACTTGGGCCAAATGCTATAAACTTAGCAATTATACGACACAAAGAAACAGCGTGAGTTCATTTGGACAACCAGGAATCAGCTACGTAGCATTTAACTGGTAAAGAAAAATCAGTTAACTTATTCACGCATGGTTTTTTTGTACATCGTGGTTTTATAACATCGATTTGACCCAGAGGTGGCCATTTAAAATTTGTTCTGAGTACGTATGCGCTAGTGTGTGTTTCAGGCCCGGCTTTGATGAGCCCTATATTTTGCAATTTTAATGATCCACCTGTTTTTTCCCATGTTCAAAAAATTGGTCCATTACAAGTGTATTTCAGCAGTGATGAATACCAATTGCTGACGAAGTTTAAGAAATATCACCTCAAACCCCTATAAATTTGATAATAACAGCACAATGTTGCATAAAGTCCGAAATTGTCTCCCCACAAAGCTCAAATTCAGCCTTCCTAAAGCCGCCATTTTAGGCAACTTCGCTACATTAAGAGCACCATAATGTAAAGTTATGGAAAGCACATTTTCCATCAAACAACTATTTTACATCATCTCCCGACACACCCCAATTAATAATTTTAGCCCATGCGGTTTATTCAAACTCCGTCCAGACCAGTCTTGGAATTTTGCGAAAAAATATTCCATGTTAAATGTCAAGTCTGTACAACTTGTAACTAAATGCTTCAATAGCAGACATGGCTGCATCAGATGGTCTTTCTGCTACACCAAGCTGTGAAAATGCATACACTATTATGAGTCAAGTTCTTTCAGCGCCTACCAAAACTATGTTGCTGGCAGTTTTGCCTTGCGAGCATATCCAGTGATGTCTGCCTCCGATAGTGCGTTGAATCCAGCAAGAGATGCACCAAGGCATATTGTAGATGGGGGTGAGCGGATTATCCTACGTTTTCTGTAACTCCTTTCACAAACATGACAAAAGACGTATCTTTACAGACTTTTGGTACAGTCTATAATAGGACGAGGATATCTGTCGAATAAACCTTGAGAGACATGGCACCATTTGCTGTGGTATTGACACAATGTAAAATTGGCTTTGTGTCTGCTTTTTCTTGGGAGCTTGAGACTTTTGTTACGTATATGTATGTAGTTCATCTTTAGTCTTCACATGGGCAAGCATATCAGCATTGGCAAATGATGTATTGGTAAACTTGGTATTGGCTAGTCGTTCTACTTGTTGATGTTTTCAGAGACTCGCCGATGTCAATGCGATCGAACACGAAATGCACTTCATCATACAGTGTACTTTTGCCAGTACAGTTCTTTCAACGCCTGCCAAAACCTCTGCCATACCATCGATGCGATGACTGCAACACATTTTCAGCAGATGTGTTAGATTGTGCAGCAGTCTCACCGTCCATTACCACAGGCAGTGTATGTATTGTCTTTGGTACTCCTTCAAGGATTGACATTAAGCTAGTTTAGAATGTAGTATGAAGAAAGAAACCAACAGCTGCAAACAAATATCTTGGTACAACTGAACACTCATTGGTGTCAACCGCCTCTCTGAAGTCAATATCTCTTGCTCTCGAGACAATCAGCAAGCGATCAAAGAGTGCCCAAAAGAGTTGTACCAGCTGATCGCCAATATTGACTTTCAATTTCATCCCAGCTGATGACCACATCTTGAGCTGCAGCGTTTCATTGGAGCCTACAAATTCACATTTCCTGTTGTGATTCTGTTTTGAAGAAATTGGGCAAATATTTCTTTTTTTATTTCCGTGGTTCTTTTGGCATCTTATTGGTTTTCGTCAGGCATAATTACTGTTGTAACGAAGTTGATCACTTTGTCACATTCATCTGGAAACAAGGGCAGCAACATTCTCCTCCTGAAGCTTGGACGTTGCTTTTATGTGTTCATTGTGTGTTTTTGCTTTATCTGTGTGGTTATACCAGCAACTGTGTTATCTGTGTGGTTATACCAGCAACTGTCTCTGCTTCTGTTTCCAAACGAGCAAATTCAGGAGCAACCAGGAAGAACTTGTGTGGGCAAACTGGTACAAAAGCAATTATGCCTAACAAGCTGATACCTATGCTGCCAAATGTGTTGTAGTCATCGACAGTATAGTTTATCTCTAATCACAAGATACACTGGCAAAAATAGGGTGAGTCGGTGACTACGATGAAGTGCATTTGCATTAGAGATGTAGAAGGTCTCTCAAGTTCCCAAGAAGAAAGCTAATTCTACATTGTATTAATGTCCCAGCATATGGAGCCATGTCCATCTAGATTTATTCCCCAGATACTGATGTCCTAGTCTTAGCCCAATAGATGCTACCCAAATCGTTGTAAAGATACATCTTTTGTGACAGTTGCAGAAAACCGTAGGGTAATACCTACAATGGTTTGAGTGTCGGGAAGACAGCATCTCTCTCTGGATTCCACGCACTATTGGGGCAGACATCACTTGGAGATTTGCTGGCAAGGCAAGGCAAAGCTGCAGTTTTGGCAGACGCTGAAAGAACTAGACTCAGATGATGATATAGTGTATGCACTTTCACAGCTTGGTGTAGCAGAGAGACCATCCGATGCAGTCTTGATTGCCATTGAAGCATTTAGTTACAACTTGTAATTTGCCTCGCACAGATTTAACAAATGTAGCAGATGTTAAGTGGTGGCTCTTGAAGAGGCTGCCACCAACTGGAGCTTCACTTGTACCAGACATCATGAGACAATGGACAATGATTTGGTAAAATGATGTTGTTCCAAGTCCAGAGTTACCACGACCCCAGCATTATGGGTGGGATGTTGTTGATGAAAAATTCCTTCGCCTCCTACTCCATCCAGCTAGCAGCTGCAGTGACCCAATTGTTACAGTGTGGATTTTTTAAGTCAAAATGTTACAATAATTGCTTTAAGTGCTGAAGGAATAATAGACTGAACTGTACCAAATTTTGTGGCTGTTCTATTGAGTCAAATGAATGTGAGAAAAAGAATGCGTCCCTATGTGTATGTATGGAGTTAATTACCATAATACCGTTTAATCCTTGATGTATTACAAAGTAAGTTTAGTCAGTAATAGAGAAGTGTACTGAAAGTTGCAAAGTGAAAGTAAAATGCATCTTCAATTCATTAGTAATTTACAAATATGTGAGCATTTCTCATGACAGGTGAAGAACTTTATACAACATTCAGAGCCAGAGTCATTGTTATCAATAGACCATAAATGGCAGCCATTTTGAAATTCAAGATAGCTGTTAATGTCATTGTTCCTCTAGCAATCTGGCACCATGTTTTTGAACTTGTTGGTATTGACAATGTGGATATTACCACTAAAATGAGACTCATAGGATATTCACAACTCAGATTATAGTAAAAATAAATATCAAAACGGCGGCCATTTTGAAAACCAA